>NC_135226.1:12300823-12600823 GCF_052324685.1 Brachyhypopomus gauderio
GGGGCACATTTCGTTCCCTGACCCATTTTTAACCTGGCCAGCATGTGACCCGACCTCCTGACCCAGTTGTGTGGAGAGATTTCACATTTCAAACGCAACTGAAACGGATTAGTGTAAAACCCTCATAAGCATCAATCCGGGGGGGGGGGGGGGGGGGGGTGACATTGGACAAATATGCTGATAAATAAATGCACTGGGGAGCAGAGATTAGACCCGGCCACTGACGTCAGTGAGATAGGGGAATACTCCTAGCAGTAACCTTTACCAGGACCACAGCTCACAAGAGACACAGATGGGTCTTTTCTCTTCTCCTTATTTATCCTTCAACTTTATCCTGCCATGTCCCAAAGAGACGGAAATCCAACAGGCAACATGTTTAGGTTCTTCCAACTTCTAAATGAAGACATTAACACACACACACACACACACACACACACACACACACACACAACACACACACACACACACACACACACACACACACACACACACACACACACACACCAGAAAGCTCTAGGCATCTCTCCAACATAAACAGAGATTAATTTCTCATCAACCTGCCAAAGCGTTCAAAAAATAAAAAAATAAACACAAACCCTGTCACGCTGAATAATGCTGGTAGCTTTCATCTTATCTTCTTCCCCACATTCCCTCCCCCTCTCTATCACTCTCTCTCTCCCTCTCTCTCTCATTGCTCATCTCTCACTGCTCTCTTGTTCTTTCCTTTTCACCTTGATTTTCTTTCCTCTTTCTTACTCTCTCTCTCTCTCTCTCCCTCTCTCTCTCTCTCTCTCTCGCTCTCTCTCTCAGCATCTTCACTTCTCTTGTGCTTGTGTCATGTTTTTTTCCACTTCCCCTTCATCGGGACTTAGACCAAACCCTGAACGAGAGAATACCAAGTAATTAACTGTTTCTCCTAACGTAGCAGTAACCTCACCTCGAGCCTTGGTCACTCAGGCACAGCGTCGTAAGTGTAGCTTCCCCAGAGTCTATAAAGCATTACGAGTGCATAAAGCAGAGATTCATCTGAATCAAAGGAATGTCCTTTATTCCTGCTGCCTTATTGATTAAGAGGGCTTCAACACTCTCCATAATCTACTGCCCCTCCGGCTTTGGGAAGGCTGTCAACAAAACCTCGAAATGAGCTATTGTTGAAGAGCTGAGTGTGTTGTGTGTTATGCTGTCAGAGCCGCTGAGTTCATTCCTACCGTCCTGCCTACACACTGATCACACACTGATCACACAACAATCGCACACTGATCACACACTGATCACACAACGATCGTACACTGATCACACACTGATCTCACACTGATCGCACACTGATCTCACACTGATCAAACACTGAGCTCACACAACAGTACAGACCCCAAGGCCCCACCAATCCCTTATCTCCTAACGCTAGCGACCGCATGAGAGAGGATGTCCCCTGTGATGATGTTTTCATTCTCATGTTTCTTTTTTCAGCAGCTTGAGACGCCCCACTGTGTCCATGTTTTAGCTGTCTAGCCATAAAAACACTTATTTGTACAGAAGTCTATAATATTGCATTCGAATCACACTAAACCCTCTGAACTGAAGAGAACCAGAAGTGACAAGTACAGCCTTCAGTGGACCTCTCTTGACCCCCCCCCCCCCCTACACACTCTCTCTCTCTCTCTCTCTCTCTCTCTCTCTCTCTCTCTCTCTCACTCACTCTTTCACACTCTGTCATCTAAGAGAGGTCACTGAATGGTCATGACCTGACATTGTCAGACCTCATTATATTTACCTGTACGGCTAATTCCATTCAGCATGCAACCTCTGAGAGTGAGTACATCACATTAACACACACACACACACACACACACACACACACACACACACACACACACACACACACACACACACACACACATCTTATCAAACACTTGAATAGGACGTATAATAACAATCACTGTGCACAAATATCCTGTCCTCACACCCACTGTGCAGGTCCCAGAGAAGCTCAACAGAATATATTGAGCAGCCAGAATAAAACTGCCAAAGCAGTGAGCAGAGAGGTTTTACACTGTGTGTTTAGGGAAGGACCTTCTCACCCCTCTGTCTTCTAGCCTGGTTCAGCTAGGTGCGCTACGCTTGTAACTCCTCCTGTTTCTGTTCCTTCAATTACCATTTTAATTCGAACACTTCTACTGAGATCGTAGACTCCTCTGATATTGGACAACAGAACATTTGTAAGAGGCGTGTATGTTGTGTTACGGCCTGGTGCACACACCAGCAGAAGGGGATTACCTTCCTGAGTGAGAAAAGTCTCACAACCGATTAAACCAACAGATAAAATAAATAAACAGCAGAGGACAGCACAAGAAGGCGTCGTGTCCTTCAGTCGGGGAAGTGACTTCCACGCTATCAGCTGAGTTGGCCTCTAGCTCAGCCGCACGGATCAGCGCTTCGCCCGCCCGGTCTGCTCTTTGGGTTCTGGAGCTGTGGGGTTGACATTCCCCAGTATAAAGTTCTCCAACTGTTATCATATTGGATCGATACCGATACTGCAAAAGGTGCTAATATGGGTCAGTATGCAGACACAGACACACCTGCCTGTGTGTGTGCGCTAGTCCGGCTACTGCCGCCGGCCTGCTGCCCCAATAATAATAATATGAATTCATAAACTCAAGAATGCTTTACATTGAAAGAGAAACATTGACACCAATTACAAAAAATATATATTGCAATATATTGTTTCATAACAATTATTGTGATATTGGTCCCGTTAAATATTCATTTTTTGTAGCAGACTGTAATATGCAAATGAGCCATCTAACATATCACAGTGTTCTATTGTGTCCTGCGAGCGTCATGACTAATATCAGAGGAGTGATCGCATCGGGTGAATCATAGCACACAATTCAAAGCATTTTGGTAAAAAAAAAAATGCAGGCTAATCTTGAAGTACACCAACAGTTTTTAATGTATCATAGTAGCAATATGTAACAAAGTCATGTGCTAACGGCTGCTGTTGTTGGAGACGTCTACGGCTCTGCTTTCCTGCTATAATGGCTTAATTAGCTGGAATGAGCAGCTCGGCAACAGGGTTTCCCCCCATGGGTGAGCAGGGGCCACGCCGCTCTATGATTGATAGCGATGAGCATTTCCTCTGAAATACGGCAGATTGAGACACACATGTGGAGCCAACATGGCCACCACCCAGAGCCAAAATGGCTGCTGTTCAGAGCCAATGCAGACAGAGTGCATGTGTCTGCTTGATCAGATTTGTTGTGTGGGGTAAAATAAACAAACCAAGCGAAACCAAACTGGATCCCCATTCTACACATATAGAGGTGTAAGAGACCACAGAAGAAGAGCTTTAAATAGGTGTTTTAGGCTGCAGGTTTATTTGAAAGGGCTAACTGAGCAGTCTGGAAACCAGAGGCAGATCACGCGTAGCTGACATCCATGACCTTTAACACCGAGTTACGGGTGTGAGAGAGTAAACACGGCAGCACGGCCACCACCCCATCCAGCAGGGCGGATGGTAAAATTCCCATTGGGACGAGCGACACCCCCCCCATGACCTTTGGCACTTGCGGGCGGGGGATGAAAGCAGCAGTGTGTGAAGTTCTACGGGAGCCAACATGTCCTCCACGAGAAGATGGCGACAGTCAATTAGAGAGTGGCTGTCTCAGCACGCTGAGGAGAAGCTGAGGTTGAGAGGGCACAGGAACATCGAAGGAACAAAGGAATCAGGAACCATCTGCAATGCTGCCTAATCCCTCATTTGTGTGATGCTATGTGTACTGGGATATTTCAAAATATGTTTCCTGTCATACTCAATTTCCTTTCTGTTTTATTCACTGTAGTTATGACTCATGTAGTTGGATCTACATGCTGTAAGCCAAACCTGAAACGAGAAAGGGCTTTGAGGCTCCACTGACCCTGCTGGAACCGAAGAGCTGAGCGCTGCTTAAAGCTCGGTTTCTCTACCCAGACCTCATGCCCACACAACATGCCAACAGCTTTGTTCTACAAAAGTTCCCAACACTTCAGGTTAGAGCAGGATCATGTCTGGTGGGTAGTGAGGACTGAGAAGATGAACGTTAGTTTAAAGGGCCGTGCCTCTCCTATCAGATTTCACAGCATGTCCACTTGAGCAGTGATAGACTTCAACATCAACAAACAAACAAACAAACAACCAAAGAGGGAACACAAAGCAGGAAGTTGCACTGAGAGCAGGACAGGAAGAAGTGCTTGAAGGAACGGACATTTCTAATAGAGCATGATGAGGAATACAGGAGCAATCTGTTTGGGAATCACAGGGGGATTACACCAGAGCCAGAGACATGCTAACGGGAGTCTGCCATGACTTAAAGGCTGTCACAGTCTATTAGATAAGCGCACACACACACACACACACACACACACACACACACACACACACACACACACACACACACACAAGCAGTGACAGTCATTCACCAACACCTGCTCCCACAAACGATACTCCCCTGCACCAAGAGTGACGTGAACATGAATGCGATGAGAAGGTGTGTGTCAGCCCAAGTGTGTGTGATTCGGGCCCGAGTGTGTGTGATTCGGCCCAAGTGTGTGTGATGCGTTCAGACCTGATGCTGTGTGTGGCCGGGCCAGAATCTCCATTCACAGCATCTGGCTTTTACAACCTACTGATCCAGCTTTCACACAGCAAGCTGTTCTGCACGTATAAGAAATCCTCTTTCACTCGCCATCTCTCTCTCTCTCTCTCTCTCTCTCTCTCTCTCTCCATCGCTTTCTAATTCCATCCCTTTCTCTTCTCCTCTCTTCTCCTTTCACCTCTCTCTCTTAACCTCTGTCTCTCTGCTCAACTCTAGTTTTCTCTCTCACTTCACCCAGCTCATCTGTACCCTGCTCACCTCCATGGCTTTAGGAACCTCTGTTTGATCTGCACACCATTACTATTTCAATATAAACTGATTTGCTGCTAATAAAAAAGACAAACTGATTCATGGCCCCCACGGTATGTAAATCACAGGTCAACTGAAAGCATATTTATAAAACCACAGTGAATGAGGCTGGGTACATGAAAGCATGAGTCATTCCATTAGAATAAGTGATTTCCTTAAAGACTACACAACTGATATAAGTGCTTGACTTAAAGACTACACAAATGATATAAGTGATTTATTTAAAGACTACACAAATGATATAAGTGAGTTACTTAAAGACTACATAAATGATATAAGTGATTTATTTAAAGACTACACAAATGATATAAGTGAGTTACTTAAAGACTACATAAATGATATAAGTGAGTTACTTAAAGACTACACAAATGATATAAGTGAGTTACTTAAAGACTACATAAATGATATAAGTGAGTTACTTAAAGACTACATAAATGATATAAGTGATTTATTTAAAGACTACACAAATGATATAAGTGAGTTACTTAAAGACTACACAAATGATATAAGTGAGTTACTTAAAGACTACATAAATGATATAAGTGAGTTACTTAAAGACTACACAAATGATATAAGTGAGTTACTTAAAGACTACATAAATGATATAAGTGATTTATTTAAAGACTACATAAATGATATAAGTGAGTTACTTAAAGACTACATAAATGATATAAGTGATTTATTTAAAGACTACATAAATGATATACGTGAGTTACTTAAAGACTACATAAATGATATACGTGAGTTACTTAAAGACTACATAAATGATATACGTGAGTTACTTAAAGGCTACACAAATGATATACGTGAGTTACTTAAAGACTACATAAATGATATACGTGAGTTACTTAAAGACTACATAAATGATATAAGTGAGTTACTTAAAGACTACATAAATGATATAAGTGATTTATTTAAAGACTACATAAATGATATAAGTGAGTTACTTAAAGACTACACAAATGATATAAGTGAGTTACTTAAAGACTACATAAATGATATAAGTGATTTATTTAAAGACTACATAAATGATATAAGTGAGTTACTTAAAGACTACATAAATGATATAAGTGATTTATTTAAAGACTACATAAATGATATACGTGAGTTACTTAAAGACTACATAAATGATATACGTGAGTTACTTAAAGACTACATAAATGATATACGTGAGTTACTTAAAGGCTACACAAATGATATACGTGAGTTACTTAAAGACTACATAAATGATATACGTGAGTTACTTAAAGACTACATAAATGATATACGTGAGTTACTTAAAGACTACATAAATGATATACGTGAGTTACTTAAAGACTACATAAATGATATAAGTGCTTGACTTAAAGACTACATAAATGATATAAGTGATTTATTTAAAGACTACATAAATGATATACGTGAGTTACTTAAAGACTACATAAATGATATACGTGAGTTACTTAAAGACTACACAAATGATATAAGTGAGTTACTTAAAGACTACATAAATGATATAAGTGAGTTACTTAAAGACTACATAAATGATATAAGTGATTTATTTAAAGACTACATAAATGATATAAGTGCTTGACTTAAAGACTACATAAATGATATAAGTGATTTATTTAAAGACTACACAAATGATATAAGTGAGTTACTTAAAGACTACATAAATGATATACGTGAGTTACTTAAAGACTACACAAATGATATAAGTGAGTTACTTAAAGACTACATAAATGATATACGTGAGTTATTTAAAGACTACATAAATGATATAAGTGATTTATTTAAAGACTACATAAATGATATAAGTGAGTTACTTAAAGACTACATAAATGATATACGTGAGTTACTTAAAGACTACATAAATGATATACGTGAGTTACTTAAAGACTACATAAATGATATACGTGAGTTATTTAAAGACTACATAAATGATATACGTGGGGCTTCCTGACTTCACTCTGAATACAAAGCACCTTTTTCCCTTCACCCACTCAGTGTGTTCCAGACTGCAGCTTTGCTAATGCTGCTCCTGTGTCGCTAGTGCACACCAGTACTGACGTGGTTCACACACATCACATTTGTTTCCTTCTATTTTCAGCTTGCAGCTCTAAAGGCTCACCTGGGATGTGGGGTAAAATTAAAGACACACAGATTAGTGATAATCTGAGCTGTAGATGAGAGCATAAATGAGGGCCTGGCATAAACCTGTAGCCACACACACACACACACACACACACACACACACACACACACACACACACGCACCCACACACACACATACACACACACACTGTCTTCTGTCCCACCTCTCTCTGACAGCCTTCACTAATCCTCCACAAATGATTTGCTGAAATTAAAGCGCTGGTAATCACATCATTCTCATTAGCTATTTTATTCTTTGTTTGTGTGTGTGTGTGTGTGTGTTTGAGAGAGAGAGAGAGAGAGAGTGTGTTTGGGGTGGACTGGAGTGAGGTGTGATTCAGCCGCCCCTGTCATTTGCGTTGCTGTCACGTTCACAAAAAGCGATCGATTTCCCTACTAAAGTATTCCCTTCTGAAGGCCTGGCCAGTCGAGTGAAGATGGCGAGATGGAGAACACGATGGTATTTTTATCTGCTCGTCCCTATGGACTGGCAACGTCAGAGACTGTGACAGCATTCGATCTGAGTCTAGACAAGACATGCACATCAAGAAGAATCACAGACAGCGGCAAAGAGCCCAACAGAACCATAGCATAGAATAGAATAAAACAGAATAGAATAGAAATAAAACTGTAAATTGAAGCACACAGAATACAGGACCAACATACACTGCACCCAGTCCACACGATCACAAATACAAGACAGAGCATGTGCATAACAGCTTACGTACAATAACAGTGAGTAAGAAGAAGAACAACAGATATTTCAGAACCTTCAAGAGGTCAAACAGCCTTTATTGAACTCCTTTGTGATGAGTAGACCTTAAAAAAAACCTTATTATGTCTGGCTTAGACCCTGCATGAAACCGCCCCCGGCAGCCATTGGTCACACTGTTAAACTGGTTATCATGCGATATGTGGGCCAATAAATGGAGAGAGAAAGCATTAATTTAAAACCTCAATCGAATTTGCACACTCATTCAGATCGTTCCATCTTCCCCCTTTATGGGGGCCGCACAATTGTCGTCATTACGGCGGAGTCTAAACCGTCTGTGCTGCAGACCGTGTGCATGTGGCAAGAGGAGGACGGAGATTTACAACCCAAAGCTTAAGAAAGCACTCAGCTGCTGCTGGGAGTGAGAGACTTTCTTCATCATAATCATCATCATCATCATCACCATCATCATCAGTGCCAGCTCATGACGATCACGTGCCACAAGGAGTAAAGAAAAAAAAAAACATCCCTAAAATGATCTCAAAAACGTCTCTAAAATGATCTAAAAAAAATCTCTCAAATGATCTCAAAAAGAAATCTCTCAAATGATGTTCTTAGACTGGATGGAGGTAATAATTTGTTGCTGATATGTAGGAGAAGTGTGATGCGTGTACGTGCTGTCAAGTGAATAAGCGCTTTGGTAAAATCCTCTTTGGCAAAGACGTCCATGGCTGACAGGATAACCGTGAGGCTCCATAATCCACTTAACCCTGCTGGAACCATGAACACCTCACGGCTCCAACTCCACACACCACAAACTCACACTCACAGTGCTGATCTGAGACCTGTGCTGAAGATCATGGTCTCACGACAAAAGCAAGACTTCTCTGAGAAACACCAACAGTGTGTGAAATCTAAACGACGTCACATAAATTTAACAGGTTCACGATTCCCTTATCATTTACTAAATGGCTGGGTCTCATTTCCTTTTAATCTACGATACAAGCACGACAAGAAGCCTGGCAGAAACTTGACCTCCGACCTACAATGACTGGACCATGGGGGTTGATGACCAATCTACTGATGCCATAACCAAAAAATAAGCTTGACCAGGACGAGACCTGACCTACAGCGCTGCGTTCACTACACCGTTAAACACGTTTTCTGTTGGATGTATTAATGTTCGGACGAGCAGAATTCAGCAGAAAACATTCAGGGACCTTCAAGTGCACCATTGTTTTCAGGCTGTTGGAGGACGCGGTGCGAAGCCCTGGTGTACCTACGGTTTTATAGGATGAGCTCATTGACAGTGTTACATCAATTTTCTAAAACTGAAAACTCCAGGCTGAAGCTGATAATGAACTGATGAGCTGTAACACGTGTTCGGAGGACAGAGGCTGCTCGGCGGTGCTGAGTGTTCCGCTCTAACCGTGCTGGCTGATGCGGCCCGTGTTTCCCAGGGGTGGCGTCTCACGGCTGCTCTCCTGAACTGGAGGCAGCCAGCACATCCCGTGTTCCAGCTGGAAGTCAATCAACCGTCGTCTAGCGAACCTAACACCCTCAGATACATGGCAGAGCACCTGGTAGTGTTGCAGAGAAGGCTCCTCCCACCTGGCATGGGCGGCCAATCGGATGCGTTCCACTCAGTGCTGTTAAACTGCACCAGATTCAGATATAAGGATGGGACACATGACAGCTGAGATCGTGACCAACAACTCACACCTGTAGGTGTCAGTTATTGACAATAACAAATGCACACACACACACACACACACACACACACACACACACACACACACACACACACACACACACACCAACACCAACACCAACACCAAAGCAGTGCTACAGCCTCACACATTTAGCTTTGTTCTAACTGCAGTGCATTGTTAAAGTAAACAGCTGTTTTGCTTCGTGCTTTTGCCTTAAAGCAAAGGCGTTTCTTTAACCTCTATCACAGTGGAGGTGCGGCCCACTGCCATCTTCAGGGCTTAATATGAAAGCGTGCAGCATACAGCAAAACTCAATTCATCTTCACACACAGTGACTAGAAGCAGCGTGAATCAAGAATAGCTGGGTTAATCTCAGGAGCATACCATTCTAATATATACAAAATACTAATCAGTGTGAGCTTATGCCTGATGCATATAGACCCAACATTATTAATCTGAGCAATTAAGAGGGGAAGGTATGCATGTGTAATTGGACCCAGCAGTGGTGTTAACAGGAAGCATTGTAGTGCAGTGTGGCTTTTTAACACTTCAGTATTATTGAATTCAATGCATGCGATGACATTTAGACTTTCACCTCATAACCCTTCATCACTTCACATGCTTCAGAACATCTGTGGATGATAAATGACCCACACAAGTGGCACATACATGCACGCATGCACAACCAGCGCACCCCCCCCCCCCCCACTATCAACACACACATACACACTTTCAAAAGAACCCTGTCAGACTGTGTGTTTAAGAAAACACTTTAAACTTGGTTTGTCCTCGTATAAATACCCTGAGCAGACCCAACTTTTCAAACCATAATGGAGCAATAAAGCACTTGATGAGCTGTGTGTGTGCTGTGAAAGTTCTGTTCAGAGAGAGAAACCCGGACTGAGGAGAGTTCTGCAGACCTGAGTGCGCTCTCTGAACGAGGACGGAAATGGGGCAACCCACTTCTTGACCCAAATCCAAGATACATTTGCCACTTTTACCAAAGAACCACACACACACACACACACATACATACACAGGACAAAAGCCAGAAAAGATCAGATAGAGAGATAACAGTTTCATCAACACAGCTAAAGTTAAAAATTAAGACAACACAACTACAGCACCCTCTACTGTGTGCCTGTGTGATACCCCTAAATGTAAAAATAGGACTTATCCTGTAATGCATTTCAAACCAACAGTGCTAAGAATACCAGGTCACTCTGAATTTAAGCATTAGTGACAATCACACTATATGATGTCTACAGACGTGATGGTGCTGGATTAAAATGTTGAACCTGACTGATTTAGTTCACTCTAATCATTTCAAAACATGTCAACTGAGATAGGAGACTACCCACTCTATCCACTTCTTACCCTACTGAATGGCTGCATGTTAAAAGCACCAACAGTTCAACATGACCTAAGTAATGAAATGCTTAAACAACAAATGCCTTTAAATGGGTTTGCCTTCGAGGCTCTGTGGCCTGCCCCTGGAGCTGTCCAGCAAGCACAACATCGCTTTACATACACAAAATGTCCTTGTGCTCTGCTTGGCCACAGAGCTGTCCATGGTGCTGAAATCACACAGGCCAGCAGCAAGCTGAGTTGAGAAGGAAAAATGAGACATGGATGAAATGCCTGATATATGCTGGCCCCAAGCCCCTACTGACCTCTGAACCTTGACCTCCACACACTCAGAAAACCCACTCCCTCCCTCTAGTTTCTCTCTCAATAGAGGGATCTAGCATCACGATGCACGGTTTCCCCCATCACACACTGCCACTAGGTACGAGTGCATATTTTGTCCTACTGATGAGCAAATCCTAAAGCATTTCACCTGGTCTCAAATCAAAAAGGAGTCTGCAATCCTTCTTTCTTCTTGAGCTCCTTTTGAGCGAATCCCCTGGAGACGATGCTCTCATCTCCAACTTCTTTCCTTTCTTCTCTTCTCCTTTCCTCTCTTTCTTACCCCTCCTTCCAACTCCTGCTTATATCCTCCTCAACAGTCTCCTTCTCCAGACTCCATTTCCCATGTTCCCTTCACAAGCTTCTGCTCGGTATCTCGGCAACCCTTCCTCAGCCCGGCAGAACACAGCAGGCCTCACCATTCCACACTCACTGATAGAGATGCCTAATGCACACCATTACCCCTCTACGTCACACCGAACTAAAACGGGATTAAAGCTTAATTACACCGACCCACACTCCAATTACCCACCGCAGCCTGACTACACGCACAAATGACTCACCACTGTAACTCCTGCCAACCAGCATTGAGATTGCTCACAATATTTTAATTGCTCGATAGATTAAAACGAAATTAAACACAAAAAGAAACAATAAGGTGTGAACTGGATATTGAACAGCAACAAGGCAGCCTGTGAGTCTCACACTAGTCAGTGAAGACTTGTCTGGTAATGGCGTTTTTTTTTTTTTTTTTTTTTTCAATTTCCTCTCAATGATAGGAGGAGACTTTTTTATAATGGAAATTGTAATTTTATGATAACATGACAATAAAAATAGTCTCAAAGATGAAATCATTACCATAAAAAACTGTCTAGCATTGTTAAGATAGAGCAGTATGGGGTAAAACTGCACCTGGTCACCTGGGTAACCTGGTAACGTTTCATACAATAGAGGTTTCAGCCCATTTTGAACTGCTTTCAAAATTCCTTTTGCAATTGCTTGAGTAGTGAGTGTTTGATTTTGAGTAGTGAGTGGTGCTTGCTTTTGAGTAGTGAGTGCTTGTTTTTAAATAGAGTGCTTGCTTTTGAGTAATGAATGCTTGTTTTTGAATAGTGAGTGCTTGATTTTGAATAGTGAGTGCTTGCTTTTGAGTAGTGAATGCTTGTTTTGAGCAGTTGAGTGCATGTTTTTGAGTAGTGAGTGCTTGCTTTCAAGTATTTGCAATGGTGAGTTGTCTTGAGAACTCAAATTGAGTCCTTTACCCCCAACATACTGCAGTCACTGCTAATACATTGAAGCTAATAGGGCCACTTTAGCATTATGGAGCGTTAGCCTGGCTGACTGACCCATACCAGCCTTCAGGCATTCCAGAAATTTTTAAGCATTAATTGAAGAGTGTAAGTGTCCTACTTATTTTCAACAATCTGTGACATTCTGAGCAGAAGCTCCTGCCAAACAGACAGAAGGAGAGACAGACAGGCAGAGAGGTGGGGCAGCAGACAGACAGAGAGGTGGAGCAGCAGACAGACAGAGAGGTGGAGCAGCAGACAGACAGAGAGGTGGAGCAGCAGACAGACAGAGAGGTGGAGCAGCAGACATACAGAGAAGCAGGTTCTACAGGCATCCAGACGCATGGCAGTGATGCTGGACTGAAGATGATGATGGCTGGGGGATTCTGTCTCTGTTTGGCTATGGAGGGCATGATGAGCAAAATAAAATTGATTTGAAAATCCTGCCCATGTTCACAGCGGGCTGGGAGCGGATTAACATGCCGCTGTGTTCATGTGGTGTGTGTGTGTGTGTGTGTGTGTGTGTGTGTGTGCGTGTGTGTGCGTGTGTGTCTGTACAGACTTTGAATCAGGTCACTTGGTAGCTCAGCCCTACAGGGAGAGATTGAAGGGCTGAAAATGCTAACAGGCCGGAGAAGGTTAGTTCTCTCTCTCTCTCTCTCACACACACACACACACACACACACACACACACACACACACACACACACACACACACACACACACACACACACAGATGGCTCAGAGTACTGAGGACAAACACCCTCTGTAGTTGAATGTACTATGCTCATTCAGACGAGCTCTTGGCCGTGTCCTGGACCCAGTCACACCAGGCCTGCATGCTAAACTCAAACTCTGCTGCACTAAACACCCAATCAGGAATCACTGCAACTAGCTATGCAGCTTGGGCTACTGAAGCAACACATTAACAACAATGCTAACAATCACGTGCTGTCTGTACACAGAATTAGATCTGCCATTGGCCATTGCTTTGACTATCCAGTGACTATATCACTTTTACGCTGCATTTTTCATCAGTGCTGATGTTTGGGGGTGTGTCTTACACATAAGCCCGTCATTTTCCTCAAGCGAATCAAGTAACCACGGAGACACAACAGCCAATCAGCTTTGGCTCTGTATAATGAAATTGTTCTGAGTCCAGCTGTTACTGCAGAGCTCTAGATGACAACTGGGAAACTAGGCTGGGGGCAAATGTTGCATTGTTCTATGACTTCCAGACCAGTGCTTTAATGGACCTATAATGGCAGGTGAAACATTATCAAGTGGAGGATCCATTGGGTAAGCATGATGGCATACGTGAGCAGAATACACTGAGAACGGGCTTCACTTCCACTACTCCCCATAAAACCGCAATAAAAACATTAAGGGGAACTTGTTTTTCAGTTTTAGTTTAATGGCTTTAACTTCGTTTAAGAACTGAGGCTAAATAACGTCAATTAAAAGGTGTCACATGCAACTGGAATCAGCTGTATCTTTCACCATAGGAGTTTATTTCTTAGGAGCATTAAAAAAAATGTGACATGCAGTCATGCTGTATACGGCAGAGTGATTCTCAATGCTGGTATCACCTAGTCACCCACAGTACAAGTGTCTACAGTCGTACAGCCCCTGACCGATCGACCCAGGGTTGTCAGGGGCAGTTGGTGACTGTTAGCATGAGCGTCGTCTGCCTGCAGACTCCAGATAGCAAACCTCCTCCTATGTGGAAGCAGGATGTGACTCATAATGGGATATTTAACCTCCAGTGCTTTCTGACATCACAAACATGAGCAACGGACAAAGCGCAGTCACATCTGATTCCTCAGGTAGTAAATGAATGAACACCAGCTTTGATGAAGGTTCTTCTGTACATGTGACCTGTTGTTTACGGATGATCCAACTTTAGAGAATCGAGTGTTTTTTTGTCAAGTTACTTTAGGTGTTTTAAAGCTCCAGCTGTGGTTTGCTGCTCTGTAAACAGGTTTCTGAAGGTCCATCCAGTACAGACGCAGGTGCTCAGGTCTCCTGCTCCTGGACTCCAGACTTGTCTAATGATATGCAAATAGGTTAAGTAGGCTAACAACGCACCCCAGTATTTAACCATAAAGAACAAGCTGATAGGGGTTTTGACATGTTGCATGAATGGACTTATTCAGCTGATACATTAACACAAGCCCCTGGCATGTCAAATTAATACCGTGTTGCCAAACTCAGGCCTGTAAAATCTGCAGCAGCACAAAGGTAATTAATCAATGTAGCCGCTGCCAGCTAGCGAGGAACGGCCTGTTCAGAATTCAACGTACAGCGGATGTGCAATAACATTTGCTCTGGATCAGAGACATAAATTTTAACTCTGCCTGCTCTGCAATACAATAAATAGTTGTGAAAATTTGCCAACGCCTGGTCACAATGATCTGTATGCTAAGCACAGCACTCTCAAAATCAGACCAAATCTGATAGAGTTCATTGTTTTGACTGCAGAAAAGTGAATGACGGTGGGGTGCATTCACTCAGAACAAAGGGAATGAGTCTGTAATGAACACACTCAACCAGATAATGTGTGTTCAATTTAATAAACTGTGTTTTGCGTTTTGAACCTGATTATACTGCGTTCTGTTGTTAAACCTGCTGAAACCTATAGGAGACACTTTTCATATGGAAAAATGTGAGAGGCTGAAATGCACAGGTCAGATGTTCACTGTGGAAAGCAAGGGTTCAATAATGGGAAGATGCCCCATTAAAAGCCAGGCAGGTAGGTAGGCAGGTAGGTAGGTAGCCAGGTAGGTAGGTAGGCAGGTAGGTAGGTAGCCAGGTAGGTAGGTAGGCAGGTAGGTAGGTAGGTAGGTAGCCAGGTAGGTAGGTAGGCAGGTAGGTAGCCAGGCAGGTAGGTAGGCAGGTAGGTAGGCAGGTAGGTAGGTAGGTAGGTAGGTAGGTAGGCAGGTAGGTAGCCAGGCAGGTAGGCAGGTAGGTAGGCAGGTAGGTAGGTAGGTAGGTAGGCAGGTAGGTAGGTAGGTAGGTAGGTAGGTAGCCAGGCAGGTAGGTAGGCAGGTAGGTAGGCAGGTAGGTAGGTAGGTAGGTAGGTAGGTAGGTAGGCAGGTAGGTAGGTAGGTAGGCAGGACTTTCATCTGTTTAATCCCCCCTCCCCCCCACAACCTCCCCACGACCTCCCCTATAAACCATAATTATCATAGGCATAATCTATGCTGGGGCTGCTGGGGACCTGTCCTTGCCACTAGGTGTCCTCACCGCCGGGCGTCCTCACCACTGGGCGTCCTCGCCACTGGGTGTCCTCACCACTGGGCGTCCTCGCCACTGGGTGTCCTCGCCACTGGGCGTCCTCGCCACTGGGTGTCATCACCACTAGAAGTCCTCACCTCTGGACGTAGGAAAATAGACCTCCATTTCTGTTTAATCTGATTAAGTATTTCTTCATCGAGTTATCTTTGCTTCATTTATTCAATAATAACAATACATTCAGTAACAGGCTTGTTTTAGTCAAAACATATTATGATTCATAAATGTATCCTACAATAATTAAATCAGAAAAATGTTCATGCTTATAATTTGTCATACGATACCAATAAATAAACATGTCAAACTGACATTTTATGAAACAACACAAATTATTTTTATTAAAATAAAAAAATCAATTATACTAATATACACTCACCAGCCACTGTATTAAGTACGCCTGTTTGGCTGCATGCTAACACAGCGCGTGTGTTTAAGCACTAAAGGTTTTATAGGGAATGGGAAAGAGAAAGTTCTCAGTGGCAGTTCTCTGGGCGAAAATGCCTTGTTGATGCTAGAGGTCAGAGGAGAATGGCTAGTCTGGTTCAACTTGATAGAAAGGCAACAGTAACTCAAACAGCCACTTGTTAGAACTGAGGTAGGCAGCATCTCTGAGTTCACAACACATTGAACCTTGAGTCAGATGGCCGACAGCAGCAGAAGACCTTGCGGGGAGCCACTCCTGGGAGCTAAGAACAGGTAACTGAGGCTACAGTTCACAAGGGCTCACCAAAACTAGACAACAGATTGAAAAAATGCTGCGTGGTATCATGAGTCTCAGTTTCTTCTGCGACATTCAGTTGGTGGGGTCAGAATATGGTGTAAACACCATGGACACATGGCTTGGATCAGTGGTTGACACTGATGGACGGTGGACTAATGGTGTGGGGAATATTTTCTTAGCACACTTTGGGCCCCTTATATCAACTGAGCATCATTTAATCACCACAGCCTACCCGAGTATTAAACACCACGGCCTACCTGACCAAAGCCTACCTGAATGGATGGGGTGCAACGTGAAATTTGTGTTTTAAAGCATATCCCCGATACGTTTTGTATTGATCAGTACAAAAAGGCTTGACAAACGCAGCCATAAAACCTTTCGTAACCTCTTCCTCTTCCTCCCAGTGGTCGGTTTCAGTGACTACACTTTTCAGAGGACATGAAATCTTAAAGCGTAAACTTGAGCGGCTGCTGAAATGAATGCAACACCCCAAGAATGTTTCCCAACACCTTTCACTGCAAAGATACGTTCACGATATTAACGCTTTGACAGTAGGATGCAATTTCAATTTCATTTAAAGTTGTGTTTTACAAGGTTTTAGAGTTTATTAGACCCAGGCCTGTGGTCTAAATACACACAAGAACATGCAGATGTCACCTAGCAGACAGGGTATAGTTAGGTGGAAACATCTCCAAGGTCAGGGACTGCTTTATAAACAAAAATGACGCCGTGTCCACCTTACATAACTGTATAATTACTCTAACAACAGGCTCTAAAAGTCTGACTTCACCACAATTATCTGAAGCCCAGCTCTTCTCTCAGCACTCAGGAGAGCAATTTTGTCTCAAACTGCTTCCCTAACACACTATTTACATTTGACATTTCATGTGCCTTATGTCCAGATAATGTCTAGATAAGATTTACCAACATTCATTTACTCCTGCCCACATAAACACATCTGTTAGTGCTGCTTTATGCTTTTCCATGCAGAAACCCTTCCACAATCTCTAAAAATTTAATTAATATAAATTAAATTTAATTAAGTTTCATTATGTTATGCACAGCATGCAATGCTTATGTGTTGTACAGGTTCAGTTTTTGCTGTCTAGATATATTGAGGATGAATCAGAGTGGCATACGACTTAGAAACAGGTGTGTTTGAGAGTCAGGACAGTCTCAAACATGTCTCAAACATGGTATTAGGTTATTGACATTTAGAGTACATTTACGTGTATGTTTACATTTAAATTTATGTTTTGAGCATTTAGCAGACGCTCTTATCTAGAGCGACTTACAAGGTGCTTTGCATCTGTTCACAGAATGCATCCTAGATAGCAGGATAGATAGGTCAGAATTCAAGATACCCTTGAGCCAGACTAGTACTAAACTACAGGAATCAGTGTCAACATAGACATAAATAAACATACAAACTGCTATCTGCAGTGCCAGGGTCATTTATGTGCTCAACACACAGGTGAGTCTTCAGTCTACGTTTGAAGACGGAAAGAGACTCAGTCCGAACCATGGACGTGATGTCCATGGTTCGGACTGAGTCTCTTTCCGTCTTCAAACGTAGACTGAAGACTCACCTGTGTGTTGTGTGTAGGAAGCAGCTAGTCGATTTGTGCATTGTAGGCAAGCATTAAGGTTTTACATCAGTTGGAATTTATTTGTTCCTTCAAAGTTAAAACTCAGTGACTCTAACACAGAGGGCCACACTATACCGCAACAATTAATTGGAATTTCACAACCTAAAAATATTTGTCTGTTTTTGAATTATAAATAGCATAGAGTATCAAACCATGTTTGAGAAACGATGAACTAAAATGGTTTCTTTAAGAACCCTCAGCATCAACAGGATATGGTAAAAAAAAAAAAACGTTCCCTTTTCCTCGTGGGTTCCAGCCGAACTGGGTTATTATATCGTTTAATTGCACAAGCAGTCGTGCTGCAACGAGGGGGCAGCAAATTTAATTCATACGAGAAGCTAAATTGGTTCCATTTAATCTTGGCCCTGTCAGATGATGGTGTGGCGTGTGGCTGGTGAAAGAAGCAGCGTGGGTAATGCCTCACGCGTCCTATTATTGCTGAGCTCAGAACATGCCTAACCATTGGCTTCATGGTCACCGCGATTAAAATGCCAAACATACCGCTTTATGGCTGCCGTGTTATTCAGAGTGCTAATGCGCTCACATGTCACCCACATGCCCGTTTTCTGCTCTGTTCGGACTCTACGCCACGACACAGGCCGGGTAATGCGCTGCGCGCCTCGTGTAAATATTGTCATTGGGATTTGCGGCGAATCGTACAGTTTTGATGGGGTTTGTTTGGATCGCACAGTTGGATCTCACGCCTGGGCGGTTTACAAAGGCTCAGATTAACCCCCGAAGGAGTACGAAAATAAGTACCAGCCCGGCACAGACCCTCTGCTGCTCACACCGGTCCTCAAGCTGTGTGCAGGAGCACATGATGAAAGGGGAGATTAACTTACCCAGGACAGGTGTACATCAACTGCAGTGCTATGGCTGGGAGGGCGGATTTGGGTTAACACAGTAAACACAGCCACAACCACAACAACAGTAATAATAATCCTTGTTCGGAATAGTCAAGCATGAATGTATCCCAAGAAAAAAACATACACACGCACAGTCACACACACACACACACACACACACACACACACACACACACACACACACACACACACACACACACACACACACACACACACACACACACACACGGCCTAACCACAAACCACACTTTTTATGGGGTTTTACTGACTTTATTCATGTGGAAGTAGAGATATGACAGAGATGATGTGGCACATACACATTCAAATACAGTTCAAATCATGCTCTGAGTAAGCAATACATAAAGAAGTGTGTGAGCATACAGAGTTTCCCATTTTTAAAAGGAGGTTTATGGGGGGTTTGAAGGCTAAAATGGTTCCCTGTTGGAGTCTTTTCAAGCCCAGAGAGAAGTCGCAGGTGTCTGGTAGGTTTCTCAGTAGTCAAAGGCCTCAGTGAGGTCGTGCTATGCATGATTATGAATGACGGCTGTGTCAGATCTGCTCAGACGCAGACTACCTCTCCTTTAAGGTTTTCACACATATGGGGATATTGCACTGGAGGAAGTGAACAACCACGAGAAACCATGAGACCATGAGAAAGCCAAGAGGAAATGTGAGGATTAGTGTTTTACCCAATGGTTAAAAGGCTGATGTGCTAAATGAATGGTGTGTGTGTATGTGTGTGTGTATGAGAGAGACAGAAATATTGAAGGATTTTAGCAGCCACTACTTTTGGACCGGGCTCTTCCCCCACCCCGAGCAGTGCCACAGTGCTACACTGGGCCCCTAGCACTCTAAAGCAGAAACAAACACACTTTTTCAATGTAAAATAGATAATGTAAAACAGATTTTGATGTAAAAGAGATTAATTGTAAAGTAGTTGTAAACATGCAATGGCATTACAGGCCATTAAACACTACTGACATTTTAGATCCTGAACAAGTTTATTTATCCATGAAACACCTATCGCAATTCTGTAGTAACAATACTGCAAGTTGGTAAAACTGTGTGGTCTAAAAACCGTAATCACAACAAGATGAATGGCAGTGAGGCATTTTATTGACAGTAAAGAGTGCAGGGAGTATCTGGCCAACAACAGCCACAAAGGCAATTCTGCACAGCATGTGAACATAAACCCGCCCCCTTGGCCTAACCTTAACCAATCACATCCTGCAGATAAACCTACCCCACACCTACCATTAATCTTAATCAGTCCATTTCTGCATATTAACCTACCTCTGCACCTACCCCTAAACGTATCCAGTAGCATTCTGTACTTAACCTCCCTCTGCACCTACCCACAGCCTCGACTAAGCATCATTTGTGGACACATCATAAATACAGTGCATCCTCCAGACCCTATTTTGCAATTACAGCGTACAGACATCACCCAAAAAGGCACTGTTAGGACTGGCGCACCAAACACAGTTTGGATAATCAAGCAATTCTGGTCCCAATTAGGAATCCTGGGAACGCTGCCCTGCGGAGCCCTGTATGTTCCGACAGGCCCTGCCAAAGCACAATCTGGGGTCAAAGGGCACAGCACGGGGAAAGCAACAGAAAGCATCAAGCCAACAATGTTTAACAGCTGATAATCACACACACTCATGCACACACACGTGTGCAAATGCACATGCCTCCACCACTTGTGCATGCACACACACATACACACACACACACACACACACACACACACAGGTATGCACACAAATTCAGAATTGAATGTCAGCAATGTTATATTTTCAGTTATTTCTAGTTATTTGCTATTAATTTAACAGAACTACAATATATACACCTCAGTTGAATTTGATCTCTGCAGGGATTTAAAGCTGTGTATGAGTTTTATCTGAATGTGAACTTGTGCATCTGAACATACAGGCCAATAATCTGAGTTAAATCTGATTCAGTGTGAACATGTACATCTGATAACACCAGGCAAACAACCTGAGGTAAATCTGATTCAGAGTTAACATGTACATCTGATAACACCTGCAAATAACCACAGCCATGTGACACATTTCTTAGTATGTGAATTCTGGAATCTCTGCATAAACACAGGAAGTTTCTACAATGATCCAGAACATGTGCTGTACGGGTCAGCTCTAGAACTGATCCCACAGAACATGTGCTGTACGGGTCAGCTCTAGAACTGATGATGGTGCCCGTTCTTTCACCTGTGCAAAAGACGGTTATGGTGTACTTTAACTGGCTCAGATGCTCGTGTCTTATCACCAGGATTCACGTTGGAATCCCTGTGATTTCATAGCCCTCTGACGCTAGCAGTCAACGAGAATGTATATATTTATCAAAGTATATAGAAGGTATATATTTATTTTATATTTATTTATTTATCAAGAGCATAGCAACAAATCTGCAAGACCGGGATTGAAATAATGCAGAAGCATCACATGAAGCAAACCATGAGAATTAGAGTGAAGTGACTATGAACACCGTTATGAACACCGTTATGAACACTGTTATGAACACTGTTATGAACACTGTACAGTTGCTGTGTATTTCTGAAACTGCTGATCTACTGGGATTTTCATTTTTTCATACTGATCTTCATACTGAGTTTACAGAGAAAGGTCCCAAAAAGACAAAAGATCTAGATTGGGGAAATGCCCAGTTGATGGCAAAGGTCAGGGGGCAATGGCAAAGGTCAGGGGGAATGGCCAATGGTCAAGGGATTATGACCAGAGGTCAAGGGGAGTGGTCAGGGAGTCATGGCTAAACTGTTTCAAACTGGTAGAAAGGCAACAGTAAGTCATGAACTGAGAACCATATGAAGCAAAATAAGCTATTCAGTGCCGACTTGCCATGGTCATATGCTCATAAAGTTAGATGCCATCACTCAGAGGAGAACCTGCTGCCAGAACTCAGAGGAGAACCTGCTGCCATCACTCAGAGGAGAACCTAACCGCTGCCATCACTCAGAGGAGAACCTGCTGCCATCACTCAGAGGAGAACCTGCTGCCATCACTCAGAGGAGAACCTAACCGCTGCCATCACTCAGAGGAGAACCTGCTGCCATCACTCAGAGGAGAACCTGCTGCCATCACTCAGAGGAGAACCTGACTGCTGCCATTCACACATCCCAGCCCTGAAATGCTGAAGTGGCTGAAGATTTAAGCAAGGTCTTTTAGCCTGAGAAGCGACCCAGACCAGCGCCAGCCCGGCCAGCCCGGCCAGCGCGGAGCGGGCGGTGTCTGTCGGAGCCGGAGCACGGGTGTGAGGACGCTCGCTGCTGGAGCCTGACCTCCGCTAAGGGTGGAGCGCATGAGCAGCAGAGCCCGCAGCATTTCTCACTGGGCTGTGCAGCTTTGACGAGCAGCGATAAGAAACCTGACATTGCCTTAACCCTGAAAATGGACTGGCTGCTGAATTTTCCACAGTGTTTACTCTCGATACCGGCCAAAAGGAACACAGATGTAAAGGCACCAGCACTCGATCAGATGCCTGACTGTACTAATGCTTAAATTTAGAAGGATTTTGACTTGGTGTTGACATTTGGCTTAGAGGGAAATCGCAGACATGCACACACACACACACACACACACACACGCATACACGCACACACACACACACACACACACACACACACACTCACACACACACACACACACACACACACACACACACACACACACACACACACACACACACACACTCCCCATACACATAACCACATAAAACAGCTCATACATACACACTCCCCATATATATACCCACATAAATCACCTACACACACACATACTCTCAACCACACTGTCCATATTTTCTCTCTTACATCTATCTCCTCTGTTCCTGTCTCCCCTGTCATAGAATTTGGTCTTAAAAATAGATAATGCCGCATTACAAGGTGCTAATAGACCTGAAGGAGCAATCAGAGATGACATGTCATCAGTGCTTTAATAAACAGTGTCACTTTCTAGCGCTTTCTCTCTCACGTTCTCCAACACAACCAGGTGCCTGCAGGCCACAACACACGTTAGAAAGCAATTAAAACCAAGGCAGTATGGGGTAAGAAAAGGAAAAAAAAATGCTACAAAATAGACTCCTTGGCTCACATCTAATGAACAGAGAACCAGAGTCCTCGGGTCCTGAATTAGGTAGCGACGACCAGGATATCTGCCATCACTCAACATGCAACAGACGCAGTGCGTGCCAGAAGCCCAGCCCAAACGGAGATAAACACCCAGTGTGCTGGTTCTCCTGTCTCCAGGATGAGAGAGGAAAATAATAAATAAACAGGATCTGCAATAAACAGCTCTAGTAATTAATCTCTATGGTCAGGGGGAAACGTGGCTCCAAAACTGGCAAGTGACGGAGATAACCAGGATCCAGGAGCAGTGTGTGTGTGTGTGTGTGTGTGTGTGTGTGTGTGTGTGTGTGTGTGTGTGTGTGTGTGTGTGTGTGTGTGTGTGTGTGTGTGTGTGTGCGTGTGTGTGAGAGAGACGCTCTCTAAATGAAGGCCTAATGAAGACAGGGGCTGTGCATTGCACGTATAGGCAAGCGTTAAGTGCTTGCTAATCTTGTCTACAGGGGAGGGGTAGTCAGGATGGTTGATGCAGCAGCCACTGTGGTTCAGAGTCGAACTGAGCGAGTCGTCCATGACGGGACGCGTCACGCCTCCGAACCAGGAAGGAAAATGCTTTTTTTTCTTTTTTTTTTGCAATTCCGACACTTTGTTCGTTTTTATTTTTCTAGGCTTCACCGTGTCATGCTTTACGCAGACGTGCGGGGGACATGGCGTGTCTTCGGCTTTTGTCGGAGCGCTCGTCCTTTCCAAACTCTGCGCCTGCCTGTGGGATCCAGGGGCTGGCGAGGGTGGCGTGCGTGTGAGTGACAGGACGAGAGACAAAGTGAGCGACTGGGTGATTGCGTGTGCATGTATAAGAGCATTTAAGGGCACGCACAAGCAAGAGAGTTCGTGTGTACTGTGGCTCATCTCTACTGTAGCTCATGCCTGCTGTGGCTCATCCTTACTGTACCTTATCCTTACTGTTTCTCATCTCTACTGTAGCCTTCTGTAGCTGCACCTGGTGCACCCCTCTATTCCACAGGCCACGAATGGCCCGTCCATAAAGGCTAATCCTCAAACTGACCCAGAGGTTTGACCCTTAACCTCGGCAAGTACAAATCAGGAGTGGTCCAAGTTGTTTCGTCTGATGTGCTCAGAATTCCAATGTGTAACGTTTCTTTCTTTCTTTTTTTCTTCACTTTTTGCAGTTATATTTTATGACAGCCACTCTGAAACTGAAACTGAAACCACTTAATTTTATTTATATATACACTACTCGCAAGAAGTTAGGAATATCTGGCCTTCAGGTGATTGATCAATAGTAACAATTAACAATTGATCGACAGTACGTCCTCATTGCGAGGCTTCAAACAGGATGTTCTCAGACAGAAGTGGCCACTGAGCTTCGAGTGTCACAGAGTGTCATCAGCACATTGCAACAGAGATACAGAGAGACTGGAAGAGTCACAGAAAGGCGTAGAAGTGGACGTCATTTGGCCACGTCCCACACTGATGACTGCTTCATTGTGAACAGAACCCTGTAGAACCAGATGATGAAGTCCACACAATTCCAGGCACATTTAAGGGAGGTGAGAGGCACCAGTGTCATGTCAGACCATTCAGAACCATTTACATCAGAGTGGTCTGGATCGACTGGTTTTGGGCAGGTGTGTCTAGAACTGTCCTGCACCATGTGACAAGACCATACTACTTGAATAACATCATTACTCCAGTCATTGTGTCCCTGCATGAACAACACGGGTCTAATTTCATCTTAATGGAGGACAATGCTCCAGACCAGCGAGTCACATCATTAAGGAACGGCTGCTGGAGACTGGGGTGCCTCTAATGGAGTAGGCTGCACTTTCTCCAGACCAGAATCCCAAATAAAACATGCAGGATCGCCTGAGTCGGCGTGTAGAGGCTCGTGACTCTGTACCCCAGAACCTCAATGACCCGAGCGTCCCTCAAGAAGAGTGGGATGCCTCATGAGACATTAAGTCAACATATGAACAGGATGAGACATCGCTGTCGAGCTGTAATTGAAGCTCAAAGGGACATGACCAGTTATTGAGACATTGATATTGTTTGTTGGGGTATACCTACCACTGCTGTTAGCTTTTATCTCAATAAATTGCTTGAGATGAGGAAATTACTATGCATGCTTCTATTTTAATTCCCTACTTTCATGATATAATATCACTGTAGCATGAAATGTGCATGTGTGTGTGTGTGTGTGTGTGTGTGTGTGGGTGTGTGTGTGTGTGCACGTGTTCAGAAGAAGATTCCAGACAAGCAACTGCAGTGTATTTAGGTAAGATACATAGATATATCAAAAACTGTAGTAAAGTACACAATATTTCCAGAGAGACAGGACGTTTCAAACAGAGGTCCCTCATCAGCTGTGCAAGCAAAACGCTTCTGAAGCACTTTACTCAGCTGATGAGGGACCTTTGTCCGAAACGTCCTGTTTCTCTCTCTATAGAGAGTGAGAGAGAGATGTTACTCACAAGATTGATACTGTTATTATCAAATGCATGTTATCTGAATATTTTAAAGGAGTTATGCATAAAACCCAACCAGCAATCACACAATCAGATATTTATTTTCAGAAATGAATGATCTGCTGATTACCTGTCAAATCTTTATGCTTTCTTTATCTTTATGCATGCTCAACAACACCAACAAACATATTCAAACCTTTTGATAACTTAGCAATAGAAAACTGGAGTTTGGAAGCCAGCTACAGTCAAACACACACACACACACACACACACACACACACACACACACACACACACACACACACACACACACACACACACACACACACATACTTACTTTTAAATCACACTTTATTCAGCATTCAGAGTAGATTAAATTTTATGAGTTTACTGATATCAAATGCATATTTAAATGGCCTTAAATGCCTATAGTTCTAAAATCAAGTATTTCACAAAAACACCCTACAAACACAACCATAAACTAGATTTTTTTTATGTTTAACACTGGAGTATTCTTTTAAGAAGACTACATTTATTTCCACAGCTGATATGCAATGATCACATAAACACCAGTAAATGAATCTTGAACATGTTGCACAAATGCTCCATGAGGTACATCCACTCATCTGATTACACTCCATTCAGTCAAACATGTTTCTACACAAGCAACAAGATTAACAGCTAACAAAAGCAAACCTGCTGTGTATCAGTCCACTGGCAACATTTACAACAGTCTGGTGGACTATGGGCAGACAAGGAGAAGCTCTTGCATAAGTGGTGACTGGTGGGACCACCCTGTGTGGGCAGTCCCATGATACCCTGCTGGAACTCAGAAGCAATCAGTATTATAGCTTTGCCAAGGAAAGTCACATACTGAAGCACACACGCTGCAGTTTTGAACTGTGTGTGTGTGTGTGTGTGTGTGTGTGTGTGTGTGTGTGTGTGTGTGTGTGTGTGTGTGTGTGTGTGTGTGTGTGTGTGTGCGCGTGTGTGTGTGTGTGTGTGTGTGTGTGTGTGTGTGTGTGTGTGATTGGCAGATTGGCAGAGTTGCATGTGGGAGAAAGGGCTAGCCTGAGGAATCTTACTAACAGTAGCTACTCACCTCCCTCTTGTTCTCTGTCTCTTGTGCAAACACACATACACACACACACACACACACACGCATGCACGCACGCACACACACACACACACACACACACACACACACACACAAACACACATACACACACACACACACACACAAACACACATACACACACACACACACACACACACACACACACACACACACACACACACACACTCAGACGCACACACACACTCAGACGCACGCACACACTCATGTATGAACATATTTCAAGTCTTTTGAAATCTTAAAATGATCCTTCTGCTTCTGGTTCCTTCAAAGATTGGTGATACCTCTGCTCAAATACACCTGAATCAGCTTAACAGTTTAGCAGGCGTCCAGGATTAGCAGGCGTCCAGGATTAGCAGGCTTCTGTTTGAGCACGGAAATCACCAAATTGACCCCTTGCCCTCGGTGTCCAGAGGTGGGCACTAGTGACATCAGAGATGTCGGCACTGCCCTTTTCAGAACATAATGTACTGGGGTATGTCTGTCGGGGTTAGGATGTTTTCACATATGACCTTGTGGTATGGCTCTCTGAAGTTCAACAGAAAAGCATTTGTGTTTCACGATGCAAACAACGAGTCTTTGTTTTAGGTTATTTTGGCACATTAGCTTGTTTTTAGGTGTAGGTTCAAGATGCACCCACATCTAAGAGCTCAGCTGCACGCTTTCTTTCAGCACTTCAGAGTTATAATGCCCTAATAAACATATATGGGTTGTAATAAACTTCAATAAACAAATATAATTACTTAAACCAATATTTAAATTAGATTTTAGCGTTCATCTATGTTGTTTTTACGACAACTTGCGTGTGCGTATGATAGATAACACAATACTGAACACTTACTAACTGGGCACCATAAGGAGAAAGGAGATGCTAAAGAGGTTATAAAGAGGTCACGCCAAGTCACATACGCAAGCTGCCCAAGGACCCTGAGACGGAGAAGCATCATCACATGATCCCAGACGTCCGCGACACCCCCAACCCTCATCAACTAAAGCTAAACGCGCGAGTGACGCGTATGTATAAGGATGACATCTTATAAGTACAGGCGTTAGATTACGAAGTATGTCTGAGACAAAAAACTGAGCCGAATTATCCCCACAAAGCATTTCAAAGCATGTTCGCATCAATACGTTGTTGCTGCATATGTGCGCTTTTAGAAATAGCCAAAACCTTATCTAAGTGCGTCGCTGCGTAAGAACACGTCCCTCTGAACGACTGACTGTTTTCTACATTCGTAAGCTAAAGAGTACATCTGAGTCTTAGGGCATCGTAAGCGGCACGCGTTCCTGTTTTAAATAACACTTGCATAACCCATTTATTATAAGGTATGTGTGTGCACTACTTAAATCCCTCATTGCAACCCGGGAACAGTTGGTGAAGTCCTTAGTAAATTAGGGGACATGTGAAAGCTTCATACGTCCAGAACCCCTCTGCAAACCAAGATCGCACGATTTGGCTCGACAACCTGGAAATCACAAACCCAAGAAATGCAGGACAGTATTTGTATAATGTACACCTCTCGCAGTTATCATTCACAAATGCTCTTCTGCGTTGCTTTCTGTTCGGAAGCGTGAGAGGGCAGGCGCGTTTCGCAGCGCGTATGGGCGACGGCGTGAAGAGTTCGGTGAAGTTGGACCGGATCCTACCTGATCACCGCCGTGTCGCCCTGCCGGATGGTGATGTTGTCGGTTGCGCGTTGCATATCCACACTTCGGACAGGGAACCCTGTGGGAATAAGACACAGTAGTCGGAAAAACGACGCCTGCAACTGCCGCAAACCAGACCTCCTCCCGATCGACATCTCAGCACAAAAACGAGTATTAGATCCAAGCAAGAGGGAGAGTGGGGCAAAAAGTATCTGCGCTCTAAAAAGAGGAAAGGACTTCAAGCCCCGTTTCAACTCCGGGAATGATCCTGAATGCACGCGACTGTCACTTATACGCACGAGGAGAGCATTAAAAGAAAGAAAAAGCGGTATAAAAGAGGAGATGCAGACTGGTCCGTAATGCACGCAGAGATGCCGCGTATTCCACTCCGCGCGCCTCTCGTCGCACAGAACAGCGCTGAGCGGCACTGAGTGGGATTCAGCGCGCGCTCTGGGTCTCCGGCGCGCGCCGTTCTGTCGCCTCCCACTCCCGCCACACATCACACTGCTGCCCCTTCCGCGAGCCGACGCTCCTTAATGGTTGTCACGACAACAGCAGCATCCGAGGACCCCTGCACCAGTTCACCAGTTCACGGAGGACCGCGTTGGTGCAAACTGCTTTTGCACAGCGTGTAAACATCGTGATTACACGAAGCGGTTGTGAATGTTGTTTAGATGCCAATGCCGTGCAAAGAAAGTGTAGCTTAGTTTTCAAACCCTTCTGATCGGTTGCACTGAATCAATGCTTATTTTAATTCCTCGCGTGAGAAGTTGAAGTGTTCAAAATTTGTAAACTCTCAGATAATACAAATGTTGTAATAAATACTGTATAAAACAGCCGTTTCTTAATTTTAGACCCATGTTTTCAGTTTGAAAACTCGGAGACTGCCACTATAATTGCCCTCAATATTTAAAAATTTAATCATAACTTTAATTAATTTTACCGCAGGTTTTATTATTCAATCATACGATATGTTATTCTTTAACACACAGCTACTAATGAGTTACAAGATATCTTCAAATGGTAAGTAATTAAATTTATGTCACCATACAGTCAGAAACGATGCACTTTGACCACCTGATTCTTCATGCTATTTTAACTCTCGCGTGCCCTTTGCAAAGAACACCTGTCCACGTCGAATCTGTGTCGGACTTGACAGCACCCGTAGCTGTCATTATTAATTAAACCAGCCCAGGCCTGTAGTGCTGTCACTCACACACACACACACACACACACACACACACACACACACACACACATTAGGTGTAATCATAAACCTAACCTTACCTTTACTCTCAGTGACAGAAGAATATTTTCTGCCCTTTCAGTATTTAAAATTACGTATGCAGCTTTTCTCCAAAGCTCTTGTCAGGAGTTAGGTTAGCAGGGCACAGATAAATGAGCTGCTATGTTTGGCCTAAAGTCTGAAACTGATGTGGTCAAAGCAGTGAAAGGATGCTAAAAGCACAACCTTCTCTAGGCACTTTGGCAGTTATGTCAGATTTTTTGGGTGCATAACTATGCAGCAAGGAAAAAAGTTTCACATTTTTCTACACTGTATTATGAGGGCTGGGCTGTAATAATCATAATCCACCTCTACATATACCCGGACCCAACGTCTCATAAATAGCCTTCATGCCCGCCTCCTAAACCTAACCAAGCGTGACATAATTACATCTGCACCTAAAACAAACTTTAACCACCCATTCTGTTTTTGGGTAACACTAACACTGTAACCCCCCCCCCCCCCCCCCCCCCCCACACACACACACACACACACACACACACTCACACACATCTGGATCTGACGTTTGCTTTAACACTTGTCTTTCTTTCTAAGTAAACATTTAATGTTTAAGGCCTACAAGGGCCCCGAGTTTAGAGTCCTCACCTCCAGTCTCCTAACATCACACTGCTCTTCATTATTGCCCATAAAGCAAATTAAATCTATACCCTAATTAATTAAGATTTATGAAAGGGGCCACACCAGCACCATCTCCTACACTGATAACGTAAATAGCAATTAAAGAAAAGCTATTACACTCGCCTGGGCTCTAGTGGTTTTGCCACTTGCTATCTGTAACTAAGCAGATGATCTCTCAGACACAGCCACAGTCACTGCAGGAAATCCATGAACTCAATAACAGCAGGCAAGAGTCACACGTGCACCGTGGTGAAGAACCAGCGCGGGAACAGGAACTCCACACCACCATTTCTGAATACGACACGTTGAGGGTTCCTCTAGTGGTTTAGATCGGTCTGCTTGTGCGATTCAGCATTTCGTTTTTGTGTTGGTTCCTCTGCATCCACGTTGCAAGATCCAGAGTTGTGTGGTAATGTATATTGAACCATGTGCATAATATACGTGAACTGGACTCTTATTAAACTCATCAGGCAGTGGGACCCTCGCAGTACCAGTGCAGGAGTTGTTGCTCAGATCTCGCTTTAGATCCACAGCAGCCATAGACACATATACACACGCACACACACACACAAACACACACACACACACACACACACACACACACACACGCGCACACACGCACACACGCACACACGCACACACACACACACACACGCACACACGCACACACGCACACACGCACACACACACACACACACACACACACACACACACATACCAAGGTTATAATTGTTAATGAAAATGAACGAAAAAACTAAAACTGATATTGAAAAAACATTTTCGTTAACTGAAATAAATAATAACGGGAATTACAAGAAAAAAACGATAACTAATTGTAACTGTATTACATGTTTAGAAAACTAACTAAAACGTTCTGAAACTATAGATAGGATACCCACCATTTTTGGGTTTGGCAATTTATTAAGTCCAAAAGGTGTGAGAAAACGGCAAAGTTCTGTATGGGATTTTTTTTTAAATATGACTTTGAGAAAGACTACATGCCTTGTAGTGGAAACAAGTGATAAAATATATGGAGTAGTTCTCAAGAGGAAAAACCCCACGAATCTCAAAGCTCACACAATAGGGCTAACTGCCAGTACAAGCTGCCTCTCTGAGTAGCTCCACCGAAAGAGAAGCACCATCCCAGCTAGGTAGCACCGGGAAGGAGAACCATAATTGACCATTTTGACCAGTGATCAAATAGTTGCTGGTTAGTTAATATGCAGAAAAACCACAAGCGGGAGGATGCACTGGTTAATGTGTTGAGACTGGATGTCACCACGTGTGTGACTCGATCAAAAAGTTTCGCTTTTCACTCTAACCAAAATAGGGTTACGTTCCTATGTTGGTGTCTGTCCTTAGTCTGGCAATTTTTAACAGCGGTATTACACATTTTGCACTTAAGGCTGTTATCTTGTGGACTGTTACAGTTTTTGTGGACAGTTGGTTGTTCAAGAGTAATTGAATGCATTTTTTTTAATGGCATCTTTTGATGAGTTTTTGTTACATAATATTTACTCTGAACTTTTTGAATCCTGCACCTGACAAATAACCCAAAGTATGAAAAACTAAAACTAATGCTAGAACTAATGAAAACAAAACTAAAACTAAGCTTTAAAAAAAAACTAATAAAAGCTATTATAACCTTCACACACACACACACACACACACACACACACACACACACATACACGCACAAATGCACACACCCCTACACACACACACACCCCTACACACACACGCACACACACACACACACACACACACACACACACACACACACACACACACACACACACACACACACACACACACACACACACACACATTTGTGCTTAAAAGATGAGGTTCATTTCATCTACCTTGCCTATCTGTTTATTTCTTTCATTCGCATTTTATATAAAAGAGAAATTTCCACTGCAGAGTTCTAAAGTAATCTGCCCATATGCTGGTGGACACAGAAGGGCCATTTTGCCCACGAGACTGTCTGCAATTCTACCTTAATCGATTGCCATTTGCACAAAGTTGCTATATTGTAAAGAAAATTCACCCCCAAGGTTATAGTGACGTGGTGGGCGAGAAATGGGTGATTGAAATGAACTTCAGATATAGAAGTGCCGGACCCTTGGACTTACTCGGATGACTACATTACTGGATAGGCACCGTGAAAGATTAAATAAATAAACAAATAAACACATAAGTAAGACGTATTGGTAGCATCTCCAGACAACATGGCAAAGAATGTACGATATTTACATGTAAAACGATTGGAGAAGAAGATGAGTTTTATCTTAGAGGCTTTAAGCTGGATTTGAGCTGTTTGCAGAGAGGTGTGTGTCAACACTCAGCAGTGTGAGGTTGGGACTGAAACCCCTCTGGTGCTGGTGTGTTCTCTCCACACACAGACCCAACACCTGCTGCCCATGATAATGCAGATAGCCTGAGTTAAACCAGCTCTACTGTTTCCATCTTCCACTGCATCTACCAGGCGGTAAAACTGTGACATTAAATGATCATTATAGCAGTTTATTGCCCTTGCTACAGCGAACATGTGATTCTACAAGCTATTTGACTTTGTTGCTCAATGTGACATCACATCAAGCAAAAGCCCTGACTCTCCTGGACTGGCTTTAACTGAACTGGTCTTAATGATCTGGCCTTAACTGAACTGGTCTTAACTGAACTGGTCTTAATGAACTGGCCTTAACTGAACTGGTCTTAATGAACTGGTCTTAACTGAACTCGTCTTAACTGAACTGTGCCCTATCTATAATATCTAGCACCCACCCACCAAGGCCACTAAGCAGAGCACTGGTCAGCAAGCAACATTAATGGCAAGAAAATGCTTTTCTTCTTAGATGAACGTTCACCATAGAAACACTAACATTTCTGTATTCATACTCTTTTCCAAATGTTTACATTTCTTGACTTTTAAAGAACACAGAGAATTATGTTAAAATGCAAAAGAAATTCACAATAAATATAAAATATAAACTAAGTATTATAGATCAGTGGTAGAAATAATGGCATTCTGTTGGGACCTTCCTTTACAAGTTATTTTGTGGGGTTTGCTGAGATTTTTTTAATCTAGTTGATGTTCCAGACGCAATGACAAACATTGTCATGGGTTCGGCTGCTTGAAAAACACCAGTTATTTATTTCTTATTTTTTCCAGATAACTCCGAGTACTGGAGTGTACATGAAGGATTTTATGCCTTGACTGTAGCAACTTTTTGAAAATGTCAGATACATCAGAAAATAAGTTTCGACTATCACCACCACTATCCATTATGAACTTACAGGTTCTGATTCCTGCTTACAGTTTACCATCCCAGTCAAAGCACTTATAAAACTGTCATTGTGTCTGAGAAACACCAGGCAGATAACACCGTCCCACCAGCACCAGCCCATGCCGGAACGAGGGTCCCAACACACCGCCAGTTTTTCATCCTCTGATATGCCCACTCATAGCTGGTAAACAGCAGAGTTGCGCTTCCCCCTGGAAAAGCAAGGACATGTGATAATGTACTTCCTAAAACTTTTAAAAACTGTAGATTTCCAAAACATATTGTTATGTCCGACTTCATTGTCCTTACTGAGAAAAAGGCTCTGATGTATGAACAATCCATGGCAGAATTTTTGTGGTGCCTAATACATTATACTACAAATAAGAAGTTCAAACTAAGCTGAAAACATCAAGAGATTGCGCCTCCTTTTAAGGAACCTCCACTAATTTTTGACAGCTGTGACAAAAACATCAAAGACCTACTGATTAGAAGTAATCTACATGGCATTGCAAGGGATAACTATTGTACTCTATCTTTTAAAAAAATCAAGACATGCTACGTGCAAATTACAGCCACTAAAACTACGGGCACTAAATCATCAGTCATGATGAACCATCACTCCTCATCTATCTCTGCAGGTGTTGTTTACTGCTGCAGAAGCTATTCATCCTCTGCAGGAAATACAAACAACTCTATATAAAAGAAACAACATTGACAACATTGGCTGATAATTCTGTTGATCACCTTTATAACATAAGGATCTGGGATTTTTTTTTCATCGGCTAGATATTCTAACAGTTGACATATGGGCATTAATGATATCACCATTGCTTTATGTTTTATGGTAGCAATGGTGTTGGAAAGAGGAAAAAGATGTAATGTAAGCAGTGAGAACTCTAGTGCCCTTCTAGAAAGATTATAATGCTTTAACATCTTGGAATTTCAATATTAACTTCACTTCCTAGAAACACTTTAACTGCTCAACTGATGAAATTCTTCTGCCTGAAACATATTGTTTGTCAATAAATGATCATAAAGCAAATTACTGTTGTGTACAGTCTAAATGTGACCTCCTCCAACTCTGTTTCAGACTGCTGTTGGCTAGATATTTCTGGATGGCAGACCATTCTAAAACCAGCATGACACATTTAAGAACTCCTATACCAAAAACATTCACAGCAGCACAGCACCCATGGCATTAGACTGTGTGTGTGTGTGTGTGTGTGTGTGTGTGTGTGTGTGTGTGTGTGTGTGTGTGTGTGTGTGTGTGTGTGTGTGTGTGTGTGTGTGTGTGTGTGTACATGTTCCCATGTTGTCCAACCATGGCCATCTGTGGTCCATTTACGAGGGAGGTGCTTCAGTCAGAAACTGGATGCATCTACCATGCACGTGAGGTGTCATGGCATTATAAGACTCTTCATGGACAGAAAGCATAGGTGACTGAAATAAGACAATCCTACATTGCAGGACTGAGGGACAATGTTAAGTCTTTAATCTCGAAAGCATAAGATCAAGTAATTAAGCTCTAGGTCAATTGAAGCAGCGTTGTGTCACACCAGAGAAGAGCCACGATGCAGACTGGCAAAGGAGCCACTGAGACAACCAGTGCTGGCAGGGAATGCAGAAACCCAGAGACATAACCATGTGGCAGTGATCGTCCACTGGAACACACGCAAGCCATGTGAGCTGGACACCCACACATTCAAGTGGGAGGGACCACAGGGAGTGGAGAACAACAAGAACATTGTGGTGTGGAACATCTAACCCTATGGGATGTGGAGATCCAGACGAATGGACCAATCATGTGACGCAAGTGGTAAACCAATCATGACAGTGTACAAGATGCAGAGGATGTGGACGGTTACTACCAAAGTTCTCCTAGTGGTGATAGAACCCTTAAGCTGGTGGAGTAGTTCCAATAAACCTCAGAGAGACAACATCACCCTCAGCCCTCAAGAGAGAAAAATATATGAGCACCCAGACAGCAATGATTTATTGTTTTTATCTCATGTTGTACCGTTTAAACATTTGTAAAGAGATGAGAAGGTGGTTATGGTTGGAGCATTAAGCTGTAGTTAATTGGTGGAGGCCTGTAGGTCTCTGTGTAGTGAATGTATGAAGCTGTTGGTCATTGGTTAACAAACCAACAGTGCTCGATGTGCTGCCTGTTGTGAATGATGTCCTGTCCACATGACACTTGTCCCCTGGTCCTTCACTGTCCAGATGTCCATATGACACTTGTCCTCTGGTCCTTCACTGTCTGGGTGTCCACGTGACACTTGCCCCCTGGTCCTTCACTGTCCAGATGTCCATATGACACTTGTCCTCTGGTCCTTCACTGTCTGGGTGTCCACATGACACCTGTCCTCTGGTCCTTCACTGCCCGGGTGTCCACATGACACTTGTCCTCTGGTCCTTCACTGTCTAGATGTCCATGACACTTGTCCTCTGGTCCTTCACTGTCCAGATATCCACATGACACTTGTCCTCTGGTCCTTCACTGTCCAGATGTCCACATGACACTTGTCCTCTGGTCCTTCACTGCCCGGGTGTCAACATGACACTTGTCCTCTGGTCCTTCACTGTCCAGATGTCCACATGACACTTGTCCTCTGGTCCTTCACTGTCCAGATGTCCACATGACATTTGTCCTCTGGTCCTTCACTGCCTGCATCTTTGCTCTTGAGCAGTCATACACTGCAGTGGCTGTGAAAGGTTCACTGTCGTTCATGTCTTTCCCAGTCCTCACTGCTGAAGTGACAACCTCGGGATGTCTGCTGAGACGAGTGAGTAATGTTTCAAGGCTGACAGGTGATTTCTCTTCATTCTCCTCTCCCTTCTCCTCTTATACATGTACGTAGAGGGTTATGGATCCATGCAGGTATATACTGCCAGTGGTGTCACTGGTGCCAGTGAAGCCTCATGGAGGTCATGATGGTCTCCCTCAGGGGAGGACAACACCAGTCTGTCCTGCAACACTGACTGCTATGCATGGATGTCCTGTTTTTGTTAGCGTCAACTGTATCTCACAGCAAAAGACTGCAAACTCACTTCCAACTTCCTGACAACACCTCCTTGACGTGTCTGGAGCTGGTGGAACTTGTGTGGCCATCTGCTCAATGGACTGGGACTTGCTGTGGGAAGACAAATCCCACCTCCCAGGAACCTCCAAATCCATGACATCATGGTGACTTCACAGTGCCTCATTAGGGGACATGTAGGTGAGTCCATCCTGGACCTGGTCTCTGGAGTCTAACCATGCTGCACATTTCAGCATTTGTCTCCTCATAATAAGCTATCTAACAAACCTTTCATGAGATTAGTGCGTGTCCTAAATCACACAGCACGTGGCTCCTGCAGGATCAGACATGGTCCGCTAGGCTGATGTCGAATGTCGATGTTCAGCAGATGTTGATCTTTGGCTGCTTTCTATACTTTATTTTTTAAAATCTCTTAGTTTTTTCCCCAACGTTCAAGGTCTCACTGTCTTAGGACACTGATCAGCGTATAGCTGTGTAGTCGGCTTTTAGGATTGATGTCTGCTTGAAAAAATTCCCAGCTTTCCTCAGGGAGGGTGTTTTCCAGAGAGGAAAGCTATGTAATAGAAGGAGGCCACTAATACAATGCACCAATCAATCACAATTTCAGGGCCATTGGTTTTAAATAGAACCATATTAAAAACGATTATGGCTTAGTTTGATTTGAACCTTCATGCCATATAGGTGAAAGAATAGTGAACACTGTGCGTGGAGTGTATAATTCACTTTGCTGAGTGTCCTGACTTCCACTTGCACGAAAAAAAAAAAAAACAGGCAAAAAAAAAAAACAACAAATAGCATATTTTTTATGGCGCGCGGGAGAGCACTTGAGCGGAGCGTGATAATTGCGAGGCGTGCCATTGTAGCGCAGCACGGCTAACCCTTCAGAGCTCACAATAAGGGCTGATTGGAATTAAATGCGCTGTGCTCCGGATGCAGAGCTTTCGAAAATGCCAGAGTGGTTTTTTCCCTCTTCTTTCTGGTGGACTGTAGACAGCTGGGGACCATAACCAATTATAAATGTTTACCTGTAGAATGCAGGCTTCTTGACTGGGGTTTGACGATTTCGGTAACAAACGTGAGAAGAAAACGCCCCAGGCTCCCGATTATGGCATGCAGCTTATGTGCACGCATGTCACAGACGACCCAGCGGGGCCTCAAAGAAAGTGGAGGCAATTTAACCTCATGGGGTGAGAAGAGTAATCCTGCCAGGTTCCACACACTGTGCAACTGTTTATTTGTGTTTGTGTTGTGGAGCTGCTTTAATGTTTTTTTTTTCTTCCTTTATTTTCTTTATAATTTTTTGTATTTAAACATCCTTTCATGTATCAGACAAGATACTTACTTACTTGACTTGCAATTAAAAAAACAACCCCCCTCCCGAACACACACACACACACACCTACACACACACACACACACACACACACACACACACCCTCACACACACACCCTCACACACACAGACAAATATTGTTAAAAGAAAAAAAATGTTTACTGCTGGTTAGGTTATTATAGTAGATTACGGACATTTAAATATTCAGTCCAGAAAGATTTATGAGTTCCAGAGGATAAAGTGTTTGTTCCACCACAAACATAATAAACCTCACATTTTATTCACAAGATTCCATAACGCCCCAGGCGATAACATGACAGGAGACCTTGCCTCCAGTTGGTCTCGGACTCTACCCTTGGCCTAAATGGCCAGATTGTATTAATGAACCATTCGGAATACAACATTCCTCACCCAGCAGAAGGCAGCTCAGGGATGCCGTGGATGTGGGAGTCAACAGCACCGCTTCGACAACACACCAACAAGCGCAACCTCTTAGGGTTACTGTCAGCACTCTTCAAGTGTGGAACCGCTACTTTCCATGCTGTCTGCGGTATATTCAATATTTAATACATACAGTTGTCATTACACCACCCAAAAACAAGACGCCATTTCAGCCGCGGGAAAAAAGAAGAAAAAGAACAGATGAGGGGTGAGAAATGGCAGAGCTATAAGGCGCTTTTCTCCTCCATCAGCAACCCGAAGACGAGCGGTGGAGTGTAATGTTCCCAGGGAGAGCACAAATAAGGGGGGAGAGAGAGAGAGAGAGAGAGAGAGAGAGAGAGGGAGGGAAAGAGAGAGAGAAAGAGGGAAAGAAAAAAGACACAGTAAGGGCAGAGAAAGACAGGCAGATAGAGAGGGAGAGATAGAGGCAGAGGCCAGGGTGTTCTGAGTGACAGAATACACTTCGTGATGAATATTTCACAAGGCTCTGGCAATGGAGAGGATTGTCAACAATCTGGATTGGATACAGCCGCAACAGTTCTGAATGAGGGCATACATAAACATGTGTGTGCCGAGGAGCTCACAGAGACTTTATAACAGGAAATCCGGCCTGCGTGAGTTTGTGTTGAGTAATAACGCCGGAGCAGATTGCACTAAAGTTAAAAAGAGAGTTCTTTAATCTCTTTTTCTGAAAAATGCTAATTTGGGCCAACAGGACTGATTTCTCTTGCTTCACAAGTTCCTAAACTAGTCTGTATGAGACAAAATAGTTCAAATTGTTTCATCTGAGAACACTGAGAAACATTTGAGATGTTTGGAAGTGGAAAGGGGTAAGTGGAATTTGCATTAAGGAATGTTGATGCCAGTTTGCTCCCTCACGCCTCTAACCACAGGGCTGGCCACAGAGGCCGAGCTTCTCATCACGCTTTCACTACAGGAGCCGCAAAAGAGCGACCTGCGGACCCGACGAGTTTTAATGACGGGCCTTAATATGGCATTCTGGACCTGCACGGGGCCTCCTGCAGCTGGTCACTGTTTCTGTACAAAACCTCGCTAATGGCATATTTAATGCAGAATCCTCTGCAGCACCTTGCTAATGGCATTTTTAATGCAGGAGCTTCTGCTTGGCAGGGTGCTTAAAAAGGCACTTGCTGTAATGGAGGCAGGCCAGTACCTGGCCCTCACGGAGAAACATCCCAACCCCCCTTTTTGTCTTGCAGGGCACCAGCAGTGTGGCAGGCACTAATGACGGAGGTTTATTATTAAAACTCATGAAGGAGACCGCGGAGAGAGAAAGACAGGGAGAGAGAAAGAGAGAGAGAGAGAGAGAGAGAGAGAGAGAGAGAGAGAGAGAGAGAGAGAGAGAGAGAGAGAGAGAGAGAGAAGGAAGCATCACGTCTTTATGCATACCTAACAGCAGAGCTGCGGTTGGCAATTACTAGGCAGAGTATCAGCAGGAGTTTTCTCGGGCAGCAGGGATGCGTGTGAGTCCTGCTTCCTCGGCCGGCCGCTCCAGGCAAATGAAAAGTTCCCTCTCCAACATTCATCACACGCGTCTAACGGCTACAGCACTGGGGTTTATTTTTATTTTTGAAGCACAAGTGGAAACGGATTGAGAAAAAAAAAAAAAAACAAACCACAAAAAAGTCAAAATCGAGGATATCATGGTGTCCTCCAGCACCTAAACACACCTGGGTCCTAAACACACCTAAACACACCTGGGTCCTAAACACACCTAAACACACCTGGGTCCTAAACACACCTAAACACACTTGGGTCCTAAACACACCTAAACACACCTAAACACACCTGGGTCCAAAACACATCTAAACACACCTGGGTCCTATAAACACACCTAAACACACTTGGGTCCTAAACACATCTAAACACACCTGGGTCCTAAACACACCTAAACACACTTGGGTCCTAAACACATCTAAACACACCTGGGTCCTAAACACACCTAAACACACTTGGGTCCTAAACACATCTAAACACACCTGGGTCCTAAACACACCTAAACACACATAAACACACTTGGGTCCTAAACACATCTAAACACACCTGGGTCCTAAACACATCTAAACACACCTGGGTCCTAAACACACTTGGGTCCTAAACACACCTAAACACACATAAACACACCTGGGTCCTAAACACATCTAAAACACACCTGGGTCCTAAACACACCTAAAACACACCTGGGTCCTAAACACATCTAAACACATCTGGGTCCTAAACACATCTAAAACACACCTTGGTCCTAAACACACCTAAAATTCACCTGGGTCCTAAACGCATCTAAAACAGGTCTGGGTCCTAAACACACCTAAAACACACCTGGGTCCTAAACGCATCTAAAACACACCTGGGTCCTAAACACACCTAAAACACACCTGGGTCCTAAACGCATCTAAAACACACCTGGGTCCTAAACACACCTAAAACACACCTGGGTCCTAAACGCATCTAAAACACACCTGGGTCCTAAACACACCTAAAACACACCTGGGTCCTAAACACACCTAAAACACACCTGGGTCCTAAACGCATCTAAAACACACCTGGGTCCTAAACACACCTAAAACACACCTGGGTCCTAAACGCATCTAAAACACACCTGGGTCCTAAACACACCTAAAACACAACTGGGTCCTAAACACACCTAAAACACACCTGGGTCCTAAACGCTCTGCTGTTATTATGCGGCACAGATTCAGTGTGGGAGGGAATGCCGTATGTTTATACAGTATGTTTAAGAGTACGTTGCATTCCCCTCCCCCAAAAGCTGATATAAAACCAGGCGTATGGTTAATGAATAATGTTGCGTGACAAGATAAATGCTTGGCTCAGTAAGGGCTAACTTAGGAGGATTACCCCACATAACAGGCTGTTTAAATCAGGGGGTATAGAGAAGGAGACATTTTCAGCCCACCCATCCTACAGCCACACCCCCACCCCTACCCCACATCCATGGCCACACCCCCACCCCCACCCCCACCCCCATATCCACATCTCACACTGCACAGACACACCTTCAAATCACAGCCACACCCCCACCCCTACCCCACATCCATGGCCACACCCCCACCCCCATATCCACATCTCACACTGCACAGACACACCTTCAAATCACAGCCACACCCCCACCCCTACCCCACATCCATGGCCACACCCCCACCCCCATATCCACATCTCACACCGCACAGACACACCTTCAAATCACAGCCACACCCCCAACCCTACATTTCTCCCCCCACCCCCTGCCCCTGTCCCCCTCCCCGGCACCTCACTTACCCTGCCCACCCCACCACTACACCCTACGTCAAATGTAAAGATGTTGATGTTGCATATAGGTGGATCCTAATATCTGCAGTTATTCTTTATCATCATTAAGTGGTTCTCCAGACAGCATCGATTCATATTGTTTCCCTGCTGGCTCTGAGGCGCATGCATTTCCTTCTGGTTCATCTCTGCTCAGAGAGCAACGAATAGGCAATCGCTTAAAAGATCTGGGTCCTTTTTGGCAGTCTCATTAATTCCGTTGAACGCACGGTTTCATTTTTATTCTCGCTCTGCCTGGATATCAGATTCAGATTGGTATAAAGCTCGACTAAGGGGAGAGAAAACGTATATAAGCTAGAGGCCGGGCTCACGTTGATCCTCCTGCTTTATCAACGTGTGTCTGCTGCTTCCAAAGAGCCAAATGGAATTCTGGGTGAATTACAGCTTCAGGGGGACAGAGCGGTCCACACCTGGCCCTTCATAACGAGGGCAACATGTGAGACAGAGAAGGGGAGAGAGATGGAGAGAGTGAGAGATGGAGAGAGAGACAGATGGAGAGAGTCACAAAGATGGAGAGAGTGAGAGATGGAGAGAAAGATGGAGATAGTGAGAGATGGAGAGAGAGAGGGACAGAGATGGAGAGAGTGAGAGATGGAGAGAAAGATGGTGAGAGAGAGGGGCAGAGATTGAGTGAGAGAAATGGAGAGAGATGGAGAGAGAGGGATATAGATGCAAAGAGTGAAAGACAGAGATGGAGAGAGTGTGAGATGGAGACAGAGAGATGGAGAGAGTGACAGAGGGAGAGAGAGATGGAGAGAGTGAGATGGAGAGAAGGAGAGAGAGAGGGACAGAAGCTGCACATCTGTCTAACACTCTGACCTTCTTCCCCATATTGAAATCTCAACATGACTGTGAGCTTCACACTCTCACACACGCTAAAAAAAGGAGTCACTCCACATACACACAGGAATGGAACACACACACACATGCACGTACACCTACATATTCTGTAACTCAGAAGGACAAATACACACACAAGGTGAGGTTAGACTTGATAGATGTGTAGATTACAGGTCTTGTATACTTTAACATAAATTATTGGCTTATATATTTTTTTAACCTTATTAATACAGAATCTAAATTTATTATCATGTAGGAAATTAAAGTTCAGTAGAGGTAGTTCATAGTGCGACCGCTTGTCAGTCACCGTGGTAAAAGCACACAAGTTTCACTTATCACGTATTTATGGTGGCCGACCTAATCAGATCTAAATTAATAAGGTGTAACACTTCCTTGGTATCATTAAAACGCCTAATTTTACAGTAATTAAAATAGAATTGAAATACTGTAGAGAGGCCTTTAAGCAAAACAACAAAGAACGACTCTGAAGCTGTGGTGAAGTGTGTAGTGTGAAAGAATAGAGACCCATACCTAACGAAATTTAGATAAGACTGGGACACCAGTAAAGGCAGCTAGCAAGCCAACACTAGACCAGTGTCTGAGGAATACATAGATTAAGAAACAAATGAGTTTCACACATATTAATGGACGTCTGATAGCAGACAAAACCACCCCATTTTTCCAAAACACCCCATTTCTGTTTTAACCTTCTATCTCATTTGGGCTCTGACATAGCAAGCGAAAGGTAACGACCTGCACGTCCTGCTCTCTTCAATATCCCAAAAACCATGAAGGGGCTTTATGAAAGAAAGGCATGATGGGATGCTCGTGAGCGCTCTGAGTGGCAACAGAGTGGCTCCTCTGCTCCGGGTCACGACGAGGAGCGGGAGGTGCTCTGGTTTTCTTCGATTGCCGGCAGAGTGCCAGGGACGTGGAGCGATGGAGAGTGCAGTGAAGCTCATAGCAGCCCAAGGTCACGCCATTGTCCTTCCGTGGCCAAACGATGCAGGACGAATGAGCGCCGCCAAACGACTGAAAACACGCACGCCACTACGTGCTGAAGAAGAGGATCTGGTCATTACATGATCAGAGACGGCATTTGGATCAGAATAGGCACCTGGGTGAGTCCTAATAGAAGAGGCCGTGCACTGGAGTTGTGGTTTACACTACATTGAGATTTACACATAACCCTAACACAGATACACACAGTCCTCCGATACAGTCAGTCCCCCGTGCACTCTGAAAGATAATAAAGAGCCAATTAAATAATAATAGACTCACATGCACACACCAGTAAATAGCCCAAAATAATTTCCCACAAGTATGCCGCATAAACAGTCACTACCAACCACAGTCCATAATCCATACACACACACCCAGTATATGTGGCTAGAGAAAATGGCAGATAATCATTGATTATTGTACATATGGACAAATAATTCAATATCTACAGAAGAAGCTATGAAGAAATAAACTGGAGCCACTACATAATGTCGTATCATAACTTAAGCTTTCTGCACCATTACATCTGCCAAATATTATAAATATGATCCACTATCTGGCAACCACTGGTTCATGTATAATGGAAAATTCCCCTCTAAGAATACTAAAGATCCTTATAAGAACACCAAGACCAGCTCAAACATGCTGGAGGCAGGGTAGTGAGACAGCAGTGTGGTCAGACAGGGAGACAGGGGGACATGCAGAAAGGGGGACAGGCAGAAAGGGGGAAAGGCAGACAGGCAAACAGAGGGACGGGCAGACGGGGACAGGCACAAAGGGGGACAGGCAGACGGGCAAACAGGGGGACGGGCAGACAGCGGGACAGGGAGATGGGCAGACGGGGACGGGGGGATATGGGGGGAGACAGGGGGGCGGGGCGGGGGTGGGGGCGGGGCCTTTACTGCCAGTCTGCTCTCTGTGTTTTGCATTTTTCGTATGTTCAGATTCTGCTGGGCATAAACTGACACTCTCAGTGAATATGTTTACTTCAGGGTGTTTGAAAGTCATCTCATTCAAATGATGCTAAAATTGACTTAATGGCCTAATAAGTGCATAATCAGTGTCAGTGTGTGTGTTTCTCTCTCTCTTTGTGTGTGTGTGTGTGTGTGTGTGTGTGTGTGTGTCTAGGTTAGAAAAGAAAAACAGAGGATGAATCACATCCACATGGGAGTTAACAGCAAACCGCTGTTACTGGAAATATATAAACAATCACACTCATACACAGGCAGGGGACAAGGGGACAGAATTAAAAGTTCAATCAAGAGTTTAAAGCTTTTTAAAGCTTCTTTGAGTGTACAATGAGCAGCGAATACCAGAAGCAGAGACTGAAGATAAGATTCAACCCTCTGAACCTTCTGATTCTCAAAGCCAGAGACTCCAAAACGAGTCCGACATTCTAAAATGAGTTGGGATTGAACGAAGCCAAGATGGAGTCCCACTGGGCCAAACTGCAGTTACCCATATATATGAGAACCCTCCATGAGAGTTACTAGAGCTGTAAATCACTTTGCAAAGGCATTGTGTTTTTACGCAATTTAATGCAGACCCAAAATCAAAATGCACACACACAACCACACACACACACACACACACACACACACACACACACACACACACACACACACACTGAGTAGAATCAAATTCATGTGTACTAGCAAAAACACAGACATTATGCACATTCATACACCCAAAACCATTCACTCACCCACTGCACTCAAATCCTGAGTAGCCAACACCCCCCCCCCCCCCCCCCCCCCCGTGGAGAACAGTACATTCCATAGAGACCAGCTATGCAGCCCATAGGACACACCCTGCAGCCACTGTAGCCACACTCACTTACACATAAATCCCCCAAACCAACACACACAAGAGGTCACAAGCACAAATCGCTCCCAAACCAGAATACTTCATAAAGATATGGGCAAAAGTGTAAAGATGCACACACACACACACACACACACACACACACACACACACATCCATACATTTACACTTCCAAACCAGCTCAGGCCTTCACAGCTCAGTGCAAGTGTTTGAAGCAGTGTTGACTTCTGAGAAATATTACAGTTCTATAAGAAAGGAAAGAAAGAGGAAAAAAGATGGCAAGGCAGAGACTGGGAGAAAGAGAGAAAGAGAGTGAAAGATTGAGAGAGATAGAAAGAACAAGAGAGAGACAGAGAGATAGTGAAAGAGCAAGAGAGAGTCAAACAAGAGATAGAAACAAACTGCAATAGGAACAACTGGAAAAAGCAAGAAAGGGAGGGAGGGAGAGAGAAAGAGAGAGAGAAAATTAGAGAGAGAGATGGGAAAAAGAGATAGAGAGGGAGAAAGAGGCAGTACATAGAAGCAAACAAAGAGAAAGAAGAGAGAGAATGAGAGGGGGGAGGAGGATTGGCCTTTAACACTCTCAATCAGCAGTGTGGTAAAGAAGTCTTAGCTGTTTACTGGTTTATTTTAGTCTAACTGAACCTCTGTTCTTTTCTCTCCTACTCACCTAGTTTAAATTCATCAGTCCGTTTGGTTTCCAGTCAGACTACACACATGCTCTCCAGTTCACTCTTTCTGTAGATGGCTGTGTTGCATGTGCCTTGTTGTAAATGGAGCATATGCCCCCATTCACTGTCATGCGAATAAATCTCACAGTTCAAATCAAATCAAAGTTTATTTGTATAGCGCTTTTCACAACACATGTTGTCACAAAGCGCTTTACAGGATTTAAAAGGTTAACAATACTATGGGTCCAGAACCCTAATGAGCAAGCCAAAGGCGACAGTGGCGAGGAAAAACTCCCTATGATGGTGGGGAATAGGAAGAAACCTCGGGAGAACCAAGACTCAAAAGGGAACCCATCCTCCATTGGGCGGCCCGTTAACACACAAATTACACAAAATACAGACAAATACACAAGCCACACACAAATCACACAATCAAACTAAGTAAAGGTAAAAATGAAAGTTCTGGGTTTTGATATTGTCATTGTAAATGTCTGTTGATGAACGCCAGGCTTTCATTCCATGTCGGAGCAGCGATGCTGGTATTGTAGGCTCCGACTGCAGTGTTACTCTCCAGGTGAACCTTGGAGAAAAGATACGAGATGTAGTAAATATGTAACAAATTAATCAAAGGCCAAACTAAACAGATGAGTCTTTAATCGAGTTTTAAACATTGAGACTGTGTCTGAGTCCCGAATAGAGGCAGGAAGATTATTCCACAATTGTGGAGCTTTAAAAGAAAAGGCTCTTCCACCTGCTGTGATCTTTTTGATCCTAGGAACAGTTAATAACCCTGCGTCCTGTGAGCGAAGTGAACGCGCTGGGTTATATTGTTCAATAAGTTCACTAAGATAGTCTGGAGCTAAGCCATGCAGCGTTTTATATGTTAATAAAAGTATTTTATAGTCAATACGGAATCTAATTGGCAGCCAGTGTAATGACGATAGTACGGGACTAATGTGATCAAACTTTTTAGTTTTTGTTAAAACTCGTGCTGCTGCGTTCTGAACCAGCTGGAGTTTGTTTATCGATTTACCAGAACATCCAGCTAAGAGACTGTTGCAATAGTCTAAACGAGAGGATATGAATGCATGGATTAGTTTTTCTGCATCACTAGTATTTAATATGTTTCTAATTTTGGCAATGTTGCGCAAGTGAAAGAACGCTACCCTAGTTATATTATTAATATGTGTATTGAACGAGAGATCTGGGTCTATTGTGACGCCCAAGTTCTTTACCTCTGCGCTGGGGGTTATAGTAAAAGAATGTAGATTCAATGCTACATTATGTATCTTGTCTCTCGCAGCCCTAGACCCAACTATTATTAATTCTGTTTTATCGGGATTTAGTGCTAGAAAGTTACACGCCATCCAATGTTTAATCTCTTCTACACATTTCTCTATTTTACTGTTTGCGCCTAAATCATCGGGTTTTGCCGATAAATATAGCTGAGTGTCGTCTGCGTAGGAATGGAAACTGATGTCGTGCTTATGCATAATCTCGCCTAGGGGTAACATGTACAGTGTGAATAGAAGTGGTCCTAGGACTGTCCCTTGTGGGACACCGTATTTAACCTGCACAGATTTAGAGGTTTTATTATTAACACTTACACATTGGAAGCGGTCAGTCAAATATGATCTAAACCAGGAGAGTGCGACTCCTTTAATACCTACCGTGTTTTCTAGTCTATCCAGCAAAATGTTGTGGTCTACAGTATCAAAAGCTGCACTAAGATCTAACAGTACAAGGAACGAGACTAGCCCATTATCGGCCGATAATAGTAAATCATTCACTACCCTGAGTAAAGCTGTTTCAGTGCTGTGGTTTGGTCTAAATCCTGATTGGAACTTTTCATGGATACTATTTGATTGGAGATGGTGGTTTAACTGATTGGAAACTGCTTTTTCTAAAATTTTAGAGATAAATGGGAGATTAGAAATGGGTCTATAGTTGGCTAGAATCTGCGGATCTAGATTCTGTTTTTTAATCAAGGGTCTAATTACGGCGCATTTTAATTGTTTGGGCACGTACCCTAGGTTAAGGGAACAGTTAATCATATTAAGTAAGGGCCCTGCAATGGCTGGGAGTAGGTCTTTAAATAGACGGGTTGGAACTGGGTCGAATATACATGATGTAGGCTTAGATGAATTAATCAGTGTTGTGAGCTCTTTTTGCGATATAGGATCGAAGACATTTAGCTCGGTAATATTTTTGGATGCATAGTTACTAATAACTAAACTACTGGGGTTGGATTGGAGGTTAGGCTGCAATGTATTATGACTCTGTAGTCGGATATTATCTATTTTATTATTAAAAAAGTTTAAAAATTCATCGCTAGTGTGTGTAAGTGTTGTATTAGAACTAGTGTCGTTGATATTTCTTGTTAGTTTTGATACAGTCGCGAAGAGAAATCTAGGGTTATTTTTGTTGTTTTCTATTAGTGTCGAATAGTATGCGGCTCTAGCTTTTATTAAGGCATGTTTGTATTTGACTATGGCGTCTTTCCATGTGATTCTAAACACTTCTAGTGAGGTGGATCTCCATTTTCGCTCCGCTGCTCGAGCTGCCTGTTTTAGAAGACGGGTGTGGTCGTCATACCATGGTGCAAGCTTTTTCTCCCTAATTAATTTTGTTTTAACTGGAGCTACACTGTCTAAGGTATTGCTGAGTGTGTAATAAAACTGTTGTGTTGCCTGTTCTAATTCATTGGGCTGCAGTGGCATAGTGTTCGGTAGCTCTGGTAGTAAGTTTATAAATGTTGCTGCAGTGTCGGATGTGATAGTGCGCGTGGTTTTTGTATGGCGCATCTGATGACTGCGGTAAAGTTGGTTTCACGTTCGCATATTCAGAATTCGTTCTTCAATAGCTTTAAGACAATTATAGCAAAAGTGCCAAAATATAAAAATTCTAATTTCTGGCAACATAAACAACCAACTACAACTCTGTTTACGTCAGGAGTATGCGTATTTTAATTGTAGATAACATGTTATTTTAAATGTACTGCTGTCGCCTCTGCAACGTCTAAGGCACCATCTACAAATTACCTTAACACGGTTAACACGGACGCAAGTGGCGGTCTTAAAGGTTCCAGAGCACTGGGCACTTTTTTTTTTCTTTCAATAATTTCAATATCTTTTCAATGGTCCACCATAAGACCACCAAACAAGTTGTTTTCCACAAAGTGCATTCTAAAGAACAATCTACAACTCAGATATGGGTTTTTCTACCTCTTACCTATTTGTGGTGGTGAGTTTTAATCTAAGAATTTCAATAGCTTTTAAACGGTCCATCATAAGACCACGATTCAGGTTGTATTACATAAAGGGCATCCTAAACAACAACCTACAACACAGATATGGGTATTTCTATCTCTTACCTATTTGTGGTGGTGAGTTTTCATCTTATAATTTCAATAGCTTTTAAACGGTGCATCATAAGAGCACCAATCAAGTTGTATTACATAAAGGGCATTCTAATCAACAACCTACAACACAGATATGAATATTTCTACCTCTTGTCTATTTGTGGTGGTGAGTTTTCATCTAAGAATTTCAATAGCTTTTAAACGGTCCATCATAAGACCACCATTCAGGTTGTATTACATAAAGGGCATCCTAAACAACAACCTACAACACAGATATGGGTATTTCTATCTCTTACCTATTTGTGGTGGTGAGTTTTCATCTTATAATTTCAAAAGCTTTTAAACGGTGCATCATAAGAGCACCAATCAAGTTGTATTACATAAAGGGCATTCTAATCAACAACCTACAACACAGATATGGCTATTTCTACCTCTTGTCTATTTGTGGTGGTGAGTTTTCATCTTATAATTTCAATAGCTTTTAAACGGTGCATCATAAGAGCACCAATCAAGTTGTATTACATAAAGGGCATCCTAAACAACAACCTACAACACAGATATGGGTATTTCTATCTCTTACCTATTTCTGGTGGTGAGTTTTCATCTTATAATTTCAATAGCTTTTAAACAGTCCATCATAAGACCATAAAACAAGTTCTTTTTTATTAAGGGCATCTTAAACAACAACCTACAACTCAGATATGGGTATTTCTAGCTCTTATCTATTTGTGGTGGTGAATTTTTATCTTATAATTTCAATAGCTTTTAAACGGTGCATCATAAGACCACCAAACAAGTTGTATTACATAAAGGGCATTCTAATCAACAACCTACAACACAGATATGGCTATTTCTACCTCTTGTCTATTTGTGGTGGTGAGTTTTCATCTTATAATTTCAATAGCTTTTAAACGGTGCATCATAAGAGCACCAATCAAGTTGTATTACATAAAGGGCATTCTAATCAACAACCTACAACACAGATATGAATATTTCTACCTCTTGTCTATTTGTGGTGGTGAGTTTTCATCTTATAATTTCAATAGCTTTTAAACGGTGCATCATAAGAGCACCAATCAAGTTGTTTTACATAAAGGGCATCCTAAACAACAACCTACAACTCGGACATGGGTATTTCTACCACTTACCTATTTGTGGTGGTGAGTTTTAATCTAAGAATTTCAATAGCTTTAAAATGGTCCATCATAAGACCATAAAACAACTTGTTATATATTAAGGGCATCCTAAGCAACAACCTACAACTCAGATATGGGTATTTCTATCTCTTAGCTATTTGTGGTGGTGAGTTTGTCTAATAATTTCAATAGCTTTTAAATGGTACATCAGAAGACCACCAAACAAGTTGTATTACATAAAGGGCATCCTAAACAACAACCTACAACTCAGACATGGGTATTTCTACCTCTTACCTATTTGTGGTGATGAGTTTTTATCGTATAATTTCAATAGCTTTAAAACGGTCCATCATAAGATCATAAAACCACATGTTATATATTAAGGGCATCTTAAGCAACAACCTACAACTCCCATATGGATATTTCTACCTCTTTGTGGTGGTGAGTTTTTATCTTATAATTTCAATAACTTTTAAACGGTCCATCATAAGACCATAAAACAAGTTGTTATATATTAAGGGAATCTTATAAAACAACTTACAACTCAAATATGGTTATTTCTACCTCTTGTCTATTTGTGGTTGTGAGTTTTAATCTTATCATTTCAATAGCTTTTAAGTAGTCCATCAAAAGAGCACCAACCAAGTTGTATTACACAAAGGGTATCCTAAACAACAACCTACAACTCTTACATAGGTATTTGTACCTTGCACCAATTTGAGGTACTCAGACTTTAGGCCTATATGGTCCATCATAAGAGCACTAAACAAGTTGTATTACACAGTGCATCCTAAACAACAACCTACATCTCAGACATGGGTATTTGCAGGTGCTGTTCATAAAATCAGAGTAATATGAAAAGCTATTGAAATAATTAGATTAAAACTCACCACCACTATTAGGTAAGAGGTAGAAATACCCATATCCGAGTTGTAGGTTGCTGGTCATCATGGACTTAATGTAATACAACTTGTTTGGCGCTGTTCTGATGGACCGTTTAAAAGCTTTTGAAATTCTTAGATAAAAAACTCACCACCACAAGTAGACAAGAGGTAGAAATACCCATGTCTGAGTTGTAGGTTGTTGTATAGGATGTACTTAATGTAATACAACTTGTTTGGTGCTCTTATGATGGACCACTTAAAAGCTATTGACATTTCCAAACAAACACTGACCACCACAAATAGGTAAGAGGTAGAAATACCCATATGAAAGTTGTAGGTTGTTATTTAGGGTACACTTTGTGTAATACAACTTGTTTGGTGCTCTTATGATGGACCGTTTAAAAGCTATTGAAATTATTAGACAGAAACTCACCACCACAAATAGGTAAGAGATAGAAATACCCATATCTGAGTTGTAGGTTGTTGCTTAGGATGCCCTTAATATATAACAAGTTGTTTTATGGTCTTATGATGGACCGTTTTAAAGCTATTGAAATTATAAGCTAAGAACTTACCACCACAAATAGGTAAGATATAGAAATACCCATATCTTAGTTGTAGGTTGTTGTTTAGGATGCCCTTTATGTAATACAACTTGTTTGGTGCTCTTATGATGGACCACTTAAAAGCTATTGACATTTCCAGACAAACACTGACCACCACAAATAGGTAAGAGGTAGAAATACCCATATGAAAGTTGTAGGTTGTTATTTAGGGTACACTTTGTGTAAAACAACTAGTTTGGTGGTCTTATGATCGACCATTAAAAAGCTATTGAAATTATAAGATTAAAACTCACCACCACAAAGAGGTAAGAGGTAGAAATACCCACATCTGTGTTGTAGGTTGTTGTTTAAGATGCCCTTAATATATCAGAACTTGTTTTATGGTCTTATGATGGACCGTTTAAAAGCTATTGAAATTCTTAGATTAAAACTCACCACCGCAAATAGGTAAGAGATAGAAATACCCATATCTGTGTTGTAGGTTGTTGCTTAGAATGCACTTTATGTAGTAGAACTTGATTGGGGCTCTTATGATGGACCGCTTAAAAGCTATTGAAATTCTTAGATTAAAACTCACCACCACAAAGAGGTAAGAGTTAGAAATACCCATATCTGTGTTGTAGGTTGTTGCTTAAGATGCCCTTTATGTATGAGAGCTTGTTTCGTGGACTTATGATGCACCGTTTAAAAGCTATTGAAATTCTTAGATTAAAACTCACCACCACAAATAGACAAGAGGTAGAAATAGCCATATCTGTGTTGTAGATTGTTGATTAGAATGCCCTTTATGTAATACAACTTGATTGGTGCTCTTATGATGGACCGTTTAAAAGCTATTGAAATTATAAGATAAAAACTCACCTCCACAAATAGGTAAGAGATAGAAATACCCATGTCTGTGTTGTAGGTTGTTGATTAGAATGCCCTTTATGTAATACAACTTGATTGGTGCTCTTATGATGCACCGTTTAAAAGCTATTGAAATTATAAGATGAAAACTCACCACCACAAATAGGTAAGAGATAGAAATACCCATATCTGTGTTGTAGGTTGTTGTTTAGGATGCCCTTTATGTAATACAACCTTAATGGTGGTCTTATGATGGACCGTTTAAAAGCTATTGAAATTCTTAGATTAAAACTCACCACCGCAAATAGGTAAGAGATAGAAATACCCATATCTGTGTTGTAGGTTGTTGCTTAGAATGCACTTTATGTAGTAGAACTTGATTGGTGCTCTTATGATGGACCGTTTAAAAGCTATTGAAATTCTTAGATTAAAACTCACCACCACAAAGAGGTAAGAGGTAGAAATACCCATATCTGTGTTGTAGGTTGTTGCTTAAGATGCCCTTTATGTATGAGAGCTTGTTTCGTGGACTTATGATGCACCGTTTAAAAGCTATTGAAATTCTTAGATTAAAACTCACCACCACAAACAGACAAGAGGTAGAAATAGCCATATCTGTGTTGTAGATTGTTGATTAGAATGCCCTTTATGTAATACAACTTGATTGGTGCTCTTATGATGGACCGTTTAAAAGCTATTGAAATTATAAGATAAAAACTCACCACCACAAATAGGTAAGAGATAGAAATACCCATGTCTGTGTTGTAGGTTGTTGATTAGAATGCCCTTTATGTAATACAACTTGATTGGTGCTCTTATGATGCACCGTTTAAAAGCTATTGAAATTAGATTAAAACTCACCACCACAAATAGGTAAGAGGTAGAAATACCCATATCTGTGTTGTAGGTTGTTGTTTAGAATGCACTTTATGTAATACAACCTGACTGGTGGTCTTATGATGCACCGTTTAAAAGCTATTGAAATTCTTAGATTAAAACTCACCACCACAAATAGGTAAGGTAGAAATACCCATATCTGTGTTGTAGGTTGCTGCTTAGGATGCACTTTATGTAATAGAACTTGATTGGTGCACTTATGATGCACCGTTTAAAAGCTATTGAAATTATAAGATAAAAACTCACCACCACAAATAGGCAATAGGTAGAAATACACATATAAGCATTGTAGGTTGTTGTTTAGGATGCCCTTAATGTATAAGAACTTGTTTTATTGTCTTATGATGAACCATTTAAAAGCTATTGAAATTCTTAGATTAAAACTCACCACCACAAATAGGTATGAGATAGAAATATCCATATCTGTGTTGTAGGTTGTTGATTAGAATGCTCTTTATGTAATACAACTTGATTGGTGCTCTTATGATGGACCGTTTAAAAGTTATTGAAATTATAAGATTAAAACTCACCACCACAAATAGACAAGAGGTAGAAATACACATATAAGGTATGTAGGTTTTTGTTTAGGATGCCCTTAATATATGAGAACTTGTTTTATGGTCTTATGATGGACCGTTTAAAAGCTATTAAAATTCTTAGATTAAAACTCACCACCACAAATAGGTAAGAGGTAGAAATACCCATATCTGTGTTTTAGGTTGTTGCTTAGGATGCCCTTGATATATAAGATCTTGTTTGGTGGTCTTATAATGCACCGTTAAAAAGCTATTGAAATTATAAGATTAAAAACTCACTACCACAAATAGGTAAGAGTTAGAAATACCCATATAAAAGTTGTAAGTTTTTATTTAGGGTGCACTTTGTATAATACAACTTGTTTGGTGGTCTTATGATGGACCATTTAAAAGCTATTGAAATTATAAGATAAAAACTCACCACCACAAATAGGTTAGAGGTAGAAATATCCATATTTGAGTTGTAGGTTGTTGTTTAAGATGCCCTTAATATATTAGAACTTGTTTGGTGGTCTTATGATGGACTATTTAAAAGCTATTGAAATAATAAGACAACAATGGACTACAACACATAGATAACAGCTATGAATACCCATCTCTGATGTATAGATTGTTATTTAGGATGCACTTTGTGTAATACAACTTGTTTGGTGCTCTTATGATGGACCATTGAAAAGCTATTGAAATTATTGAAGAAAAAAAAACAGTGTGCAGTGCTCTGGGGCCTTTACTACCGCCACTTGCATGCGTGTTAACCGTGTTAATGTAATTTGTAGACGGTGCCTTAGACGTTGTAGCGGTCACAATAGTACATTTTAAATAAAATGTTGTCTACAACTTAAAATATATATATTCCCGGCGTAAACAAAGTTGTAGGTATTTGTTTTGTATGCCATAAATAAGAGTTTGCACATTTTGGCACTTTTGCTGATTCTGTCTTAAAATTATTGAAGAAAGAATTCCGAATATGCGAATATGCGAACGTGAAACCAACTTTACCGCAGTCATCTGATGTACATCGTATAAAGCCATTTCATATATTAGTAGGGAATGATCTGAAATGGCGTCATTTTGGGGGATGACTGCCAAATGTTCTATGTTTAATCCGTAAGTAAGTATTAAGTCTAAGGTGTGTTTACAGCGGTGGGTAGGCCCTGTCACATTTTGGGCTATACCTACTGAATCTAGTATGGAGTCGAACGCGATTTTCAGTGGGTCTGATTCATTTTCATAATGAATGTTGAAATCACCCACAATTACAAATCTCTCGATGGTTAAGACTATTTCCGAAAGAAACTCAGCAAATTCCTTAAGAAATTCTGAGTAAGGACCCGGCGGTCGATAGATGGTCACTAGTTTAAGCTTTGTTTTATTGCCTATAAGATTATTGCCTATTTCACTTATCAGAGCCTCGAATGAGTTAATAGAGGTGGTTGGTTTTACAGTAAAACCTATATCTAATTATATAATTATTCCCACGTAAACTAATTATTCTGACATGCAAACTGTCGCTGTGACTCCAGTATTTTCCACACCTGCTCTTTCCTCCCAGGGTTCACAGGACTGACAAAGGTGTGGCAATAGCGAAATATGTGACAACACTGAACACAGGACCATCAGGCCAAGAGGAGCAGGACGTTCTCCCCACTGTGTGGAAACTCTAATGGAGGCTGGAGAGAAATGCCTGACCTTCCATCGATTCACTGGTCTGTTTTTTAAATCTCACCTTATTCTCTGGGCATTTGTCTTAATCTGCAAGTATTTGTGTTTCAGATCTGCACAACCCCACACCTGTGACATGCTGGTGCTCTGTCTCTCCACCGCACCGTGGCCTCTTAGCGGGGGTCAGACATATGCTAGTGAGATAACATTCTGTTTGAGATCCAGCACTGTAGGGTCTGCTAATGACATTTCAAACGAGACACTCTTGAAATTAACGACAGACGTGATGACATTTGTGGGTCAAGGTTGATTTGGGTCAGAACTGCAGAACTGCAGGCTGGAACCTGATCTGCCATACACATGCTTGATCAGGATTGACTGGGACTGCTGGGAAGGGAAGAACACCCTTTAACCAGATCCAGGGGTGGTTGAGTACCCAAAAACGAGTAACGATACCCAAAGAGTATCGTTACTTTAAAATAATAATTACTCAAGAAAAAGTAATTTACTTAAAAATAATTATTACCGAAGTAAAAGTTACAGTAAATGACAGTAATAACATAAAAACAATATAAATGTAAATGAAGTCTTGTTACTTCATTCGCTACTTCAAGTATCATGTTTCTTCATTGCATCTCTGGGCAACAGTTACTTTCTTTTGATTTATGTATGTATGTACCACAAACTAAAATATGTGGTCAAAATGAATAGCATAATTATATATACTGTATAAAGTTTGTGAACCACCCAAACATGGTCATTTTTCCCTAACCAATCTCTAACCACATCTTCTGTAATCACAAACGAGTGTCTCACATATGCTTTAGGGGACTTTTGCCCACTCCTCGAGGAGGTTGGAGGGACACCTGACATGTCCCGCCCGCTTTAGAGCTGCCACAGCATTTCTATGGGGTTGAGGCCCGGACTTCGACAGCTTCAACTCCCTGACTGATGGCAGGATATTCTGGTCAAGAATGTGTTGTTATAGAAGTTGTTGACATTTGTTTAATAATGTTTGCAGCTCCGGAGGCAGAGAAGCAGACCCAGACCTTCACGTCTCCACCACCATGCTTCACTGTTGGGAGGAGGTTCTTCTCTTTTTGCAGTGTTAACTTTTCTCCAAACATGGAACCTGTGATTATGGCCAAAAAATTCAATTTTGGACTCATCTGTCCAGAGAATGGACTTCCAGAAAGCCTCTGGTTTGTTCAAGTGCTCTCTGGCAAAGTTGAAATGAGGCTTCCTCAACCCTCCCATGAATGCCATGTCTGTTGATTTTTCACCTGATTGTAGATGCATGTACATTTATCCCACATGTTGCCAGATAGGTCTGCAGCTCTGAAGGTGATGTGTGGGTTTGGCCTTTACCTGAATTATTATTTCTCTTGCATTTCTTGGTCTAGGTTTTGATGGCTGTCCACTTCTGGGCAGAGTTGTGGTGGTTCTGAGTGATGGTGAGTAAGATAAAAATGATTTATCTTACAGTGGATGGATGGAATTTTTTGGAGATGCTATTGTAACTTTCTGCAGACTGATGGGCTGTCACCATCTTCTTCATGATGTTCTTGGATGTCTTCTTTCCTCTTGGCATTGTTGATATGTATGTGCTTTACACCTTTCCACAACTACGGTTTCGTTGGTCTCTTCTTTCTCCATTTGAATCAGTGTGGCTCAAATATTTTCCCAAGGATGTCTCATTTCATTGGGCTTCTTAATTGATTACTTGAGCACCTAATTGATTTGACCAATGCAGCTATAGTTCAATTACTTTTTTTACACACACACATGCACGCACGCACACAAACACGCACACAAACACAAAATAATTTATATATATATATATATATATATATATATATATATATATATATATATATATATATATATATAATAGCCCCAGACCCCTCCCTTTGGGTGTGTGTATTTGTAGTCTGCATTTATATATGTACTTCCTGTGGGTGTGGTTGTTTGTGGATGTGTTCAACCATCTGGATAGTGTAATGTGTTACGTGTGGTGCTCATTCATTATGTGTTGTGTAAGTATATTGTGTGAGTCAGTCTTGTCCCGTGCTTGTGTTTGTGTGAGTCCTATCTATGTTATATGTCAGACCTATATTGGACACACACACAATAGACTCACGTCTATTACACTCACGTCTATTTCACCCACGTCTATTACAGCCACATCTATTACACCCACGTCTATTACACCCACATCTATTACAGCCATATCTATTACAGCCACGTCTATTACAGCCACGTCTATTACACCCACGTCTATTACACCCACATCTATTACAGCCATATCTATTACAGCCACGTCTATTACAGCCACGTCTATTACACCCACGTCTATTACACCCACGTCTATTACAGCCATATCTATTACAGCCACGTCTATTACAGCCACGGCTATTACAGCCACGTCTATTACACCCATATCTATTACACCCACGTCTAATACACCCACATCTATTACACCCACATATGTTACACCCACGTCTATTACACTCACGTCTATTACACCCACGTCTATTACACCCACGTCTATTACACCCATGTCTATTACACCCACGTCTATTACACCCATGTCTAATACACCCACATCTATTACACCCACATCTATTACACCCACATCTATTACACTCACATATGTTACACCCACATATGTTACAGCCACATCTGTTACACCCACATCTATTACACTCACATCTACTGATTGATCTACTGGTAAGTTGATGTTCAGTTCTTCTTCTACTGTTGCTACCCCTGACAGGCCAGCTATATCACTACACTGCATGCTCTCTGCCTCTCCTGTCCACACTGTTAACCCGCTCCTGTGGCTTGTGAGTTGATGAAATTTATCCGCTACTTCATAAATTTACCCCCATTTGGCCAGGGGTGGGTGCTAATTTCCCACCCTGATTACAGCCCTATCTGTTACAGCCACATCTATTACACCCACATTATTACCACTGCAGTCTTCTAGTACTGTGTCAGTCTGAGTCAGGAGGTCCCACAGGATCGTTGTCTTGTTGTTTATCACAACTCTGTATGGATCCTCACATTTGGACGTTGGGATGTCTGCCTCATATGTCTTGCATATGTTCCTGAATATGAGCCCTTGACACATAGTTGTGTTTTCTAGAGTATGCTAAACTTACAACCTGGGAAAAGGTGCTGGACTGTCTTAGAGCAGATTAGTAATAAATCAAATATATTTGATTTGATTTGATTAGTAATCAGAAGGTTGCCAGTTCAAGGCCCTTAACCATCAAATGCTCGAACGAGTTGTAATTATAAGTTGTTTTGGATAAATGTATTAGCAAAATAAGGAAACTGTCTCTAAGCTGTTTTTTTAAGTCGACTTTTCCAGTCACTGGTAGGTTTGTCATTTGCCACCCCTCTGCTATCTCTAGATGGTATATTCCATGGCTGATCCTGCTAGAGGGCCTCCTCTGTTTCCACGGTGCCCATGTCCCCACGTATTTGATGCACTCACTCATCAGCTCAAACTTGGGGGCCTTTTCTTTGATGTAGTCATGGATGTTTGATGTCTCAGCCTGGACAGTGTATTTTACACTTTGTGGGAATCCCCCCCCCCCTCCCCTTTGGACATTGAGCATAGAGCGTAGTGCTCTGTGCATTGTGAAGCAGACGTTAGCATCTTCGAGCTCTTCTCTCGGCCAGCGATTGATGCCTGCTGGGTATCCCATGACTGGCAGGGCATCCTTGTTTATGGCTTTGATCTCATTATTCTCATTCAACTGGCTCTTGTTGATGCTTCAGTTAGATAAACTGGTTAAGAGTACTGACCTCAAGCAAGTAGAGGGGAAAAACTCTTAATGCCAAAGTTCACCTACTTCTGCACGACCTCTGAAGCATGTCAGAAAAAAAAGGAAGTCAAGCCACATCAGACAGTGTCTGGACAAACATCAAATCCTGGAAGAACTAGGATTGAAAGTTCTATGGATATTGGGATATTCAAACAAACCATAGAAGGACAAAATTTGATGTGTGTGATGATACATATACACATAAATAGACACACCAATGCCATGCTGTATTCAAGCATACATGCACAGTTCCAGCACAGTTCATACCTAGTTGCTGTTTACAGCCCTGTATAGATATTTAAATATTTGCATTTTAGAAGGAGTCCAAACTGCTGAGCCGAGGTTCCAAGTTGGCATTGTTTTCAAACAGAATATTCACTTTTGGTGTGAGCTTCTGTAGGGCATGCTGCCAAAGGCATGCTTCTGGAGTCTTACTGAAACAGCATTACACACCCTTAACACCCAGAGGCAACCCTGACACAGATTCACTGTTTTAAACAAATGGTCAATAAAACACTTAATTAGCATCAACATCTTAAGGAACCGAAGCATATTAAGTACAGTGGATATGCTGTCTGGATGAGGCACTTCATATTTACACACTCACACTAGTTCACAAAAAAATGTAATTGCAAATACCGTCAGACCTTTTGTAAAATCTAATACAGGTTAATTTGCATAACACATACCTGCACAGCAGTCATATCAAGCATGTACCGCATATTGCTCATAATCATGGCATTTTCACAGCAAATATGATGAAATACATTTAACATATTCTGTTTGTAGGACCACTGTGATTTAAGTGCAAGCATTGTGTGGAACCTATGAATGCCTAATTGCAAAGCAGTCTCAAACTGGCAACGTATGAATGCATGAATCAAAAGAAAATTATAAAAAGAAAGCAAAAGAAAGAAGAAAAAATATATATGGCAAGTGGGCTGTCTCTGAATGGCGCAAGTCCAGGTAATTACTTCCAGTCAATTCCATAATACAGTTTAATCAAGCTGTAGTGGCGGTGGTCTAATATTATTTCACCTTCTCGTTGCACAAGGTTTTTCCCTTGGTTTTGGTTTCATATCATAAATAAGAGAAGTGCTTCAGCACACTCGTGGAGCAGCTCAGCGCTAAACATTTTTGCTGTATACTCCCATCATGTTGGTTATGCTTCTAATACGTCTAATCTGACCTTCATTCTCACTGACCAATCACGCGGCCAGAGAGCAAGGAGGGCCACAGTGCTGCTTGCCTCATCTGCTGTCTCATGCCAGTAGGGCGACTCTGCAGAATGCATCGATGTGAAGCAGCTTCACCTGACACGCCTTGCACATCTGGAGGTGTCATGGCCGAGATGGAGCTACTCGCTGACGCCTGAAGATGGCTGAGAACGTAAACAAGCATGATCTCTCCCATGACAATGCTCATTACCTTCTGTTTGCTTGCATCATGGCCAACTACTATCGATTCCATCAGAAGAACATGTGCAGGAACAGTGGTGAACACCAGGAGAAAGTAGTGCCTTCATGCTGTGGCATCAATCTTTCATCATATTGCATCCCTTCATCAAGCAGAAAGAGAAAGGGACAAGGGTAGGTCGCTGAAGCTTTTCTCTGTGTGTTTATAATTTATAACTAGATTCAACTCTATTTCCCAAAAGTTATCTGAGTACATCACAAGATAGCTACATTCACAAAGGTTGTTTTGTTGGCTAACAGAAGCATTTCTCTACCCAGTCCACAGGGACTCTGAGACAGTTCACAGTTTTGCTCTCTCCTAGCTCACTTCACTGTACTACATATTCAGTGTTCAGGATGTCTTGGTTCGGGACTGCTTAGGGCTGAAATATAGCTAAAATATGGACTGTCAAAGTTCTCTAGGGATTGGATTTGAAAATGCTCAGACACCCAGTCATATTTGAAATACTCATGTGCTTAATACACCTTTAGGAAAGTGACCTATTCTGTAAAGGAAAGTGTTTTTTTAAGGATTTAAGCTCTGTAAATTTCATTTTAGAGATATGCTTCAGGAGTCAGAATACCCCAATTAACATGAGCTGTGATGAGCTGGAAATCAGAAAACACTGCTCAAACCTTTGACCTTACTGGATAGATATTATTGAGATGATTTGTAAGCAGGCATGCCCAGAAGACCCTGTCTTCTCCACATATGTGCAGGGTCACTTTGTTCTCTTGGCAAAGACTGTTTCATGCCAAAAGATGATTCTAGCTTAGGATTAAAATAGTATGAAAAAGATGGTCTGGAAGGTTTAGATTTGAAACCTCACTTTATTGGAAACACCACGGAAGTGTACAGCTAGAGACTATAGCCCATCTGACCAGAAGACAAACCAGTAGCGACACGGATGTGTTGGTCCTCAAGCATTCTGTGTCAGTGCCACTGTATCAGTGGTTTGCCAGCCAAATGACATCTAGTCAACAGGGGTGTTGTGGTTGGAAACAGAGTGCTAATTATGCAGTGAGAACCAGGGGGTTCAACTTTTTTTTTCGTGGCATGAAGGGAAGCCAGTTCAATGCAGGCGTGTGTTTCACTGACCTGGAGTGAATCCTTACAGTAGCTTTTTTCACATAATGGCTACAGTGACAGTCTGCAGATGATGAGAAATCTATTACATCAGCTCACAGGGCGCAAACTCCACAAGACACGCGAGGAAACAAAGCTCATGGTGTGTGTACTCCACAAGACACGCAAGGAAACACAGCTGGGGTGGGAAAATGCTTTCTGCAATATCGGTAGCCAACACTTTATTAAGTCGGGAGGGTGTGATCATTGTACAACCCATCACTTTAGGAAAGTGCCATCTGCCTAAATCTCTGGTATGATGTGTATGATGGCATACATCTTTAAGTGCATTCACATCTCTGCTTGTAGGTTCTCCATCTGCTTCCAACAGTACACAATGTGAGACTTATCTTCACTTAAAATATGCTGCCCAGTGTTAAGCAGGCAGCATTACCCTCTCTGGGTCCAAAGTTTTAAATGATTATGTACCAAAAAAATTGCCATATATCGTTTCACCTCTTGCAGATGTTGACTCTGTGAATAAAATCTAATCTTAAAGTCATAGCTTTCAAGAAAGTCAAAGCTTTGAACTAATACAATTTCCTCACCTTAAGCACATATGGATTTTAATAACTACTTACTTACTACTTAACCCTAACCCTGTAAAACCCCTGAATTCCTGATTGAAAACAAAGGCTAAGCCTATTATAAAAGCGAACCTCAAAAAGGCAAAAGTGTAACTACACAACGACAGTCACACAAAATTACAACTACACCAGAACAGCCACCCAAAAGACTATTCAAATGAAACAATACATTTTAAACTGACATCAGAACTGTATCTCTATAGCACATGCTGAAAATGGTTAAGGGTTAAGGGTTGGGGCTAAGCGTTAGGGTTAAGTCTTAAGGTTAGGGTGCATGGTTGCATGTAGGGACTGATGTGGCGTGCTATAAACTGCGTGTCGAAGGCAGAACTCAAACGTCATAGTGAAAGGAACCCCGAATGTCAGACGGACATCATTTTAACTTCTGAAAAAAGGTAGTAGGGTCACTCTACTTTAGCTAGCGAACATCAGTTAGCTAAAGTGTAACTGCAGGCAAAGTTAGAGACTAGCTAAGCATGGCGTTCATTCACAGACGCTTGACAGAGTGTAATTCAGGTTCTTTGAAGGCAAGTATGTGAATTAACGTACAGTTAATGAGCCTCTGCAAGGCTGAAAGTGACGCCGGCAGACAAGACGTAAAATTAAAGACTACAGTAGGTTAAGAAAATGGCACGGTCCACTTTCAGGTGACTGAAATTACAAGACTCTTCCAGGCACAAATATAGAAACTATTGTAATTTGTACAACAGGTAAGTATATTCATGTTTCACCGCCCCCGTTGTTTTTGCTTTTTAATGGTGCATGCCAACAAATTACCTAGTGTCTTATGAAATATCTGCAGAAAATAAGTGTTCGTTTTAAGGATTTTATTTTGCTAAAGCGTACTGAATGCGTTTATAGAAACTGCTTTGAGGTCATACTAACATTTAGTCAGAGTTGTAAAATTTTTTTCTGGAAAAATAAATCCTTCCAAGCCGGTCAGTTGTCCAACTTGACAGCTATCAGAAACAAAGAAGCATGATAAGTTGAAAGCCAAGAATCCTCTCTACGTCTGTTTTATTTTCCCTCAGGCGCAAACAGAGATGTCAGAATAAGGAGAGACTGTTTCAGGGACAGCGCCATCGAAGGGGCGTGTCTCACACCGCTGAGTCATGGCTCAGTCCTGCTCCACCGCTTATCAAACTGCCTGCCTCATGCAGCCCTGTGGGATTCTATCAATAGCACACAAATCCTAGCGCTCCTCATCCACTCCCAGACTTCTGACTCGAGATTCCGGCTATTTCTGTTCCCATGCCTGAGGCTGTCAGACCACGTGAGGTGAGTCACAGTTCCTCAACTCCCTTCTTGGAACTTTCTTGTTTTGGTTTGCCCCTCCCTCAAATTGTTTGATCCACTGTCTAATAGTATGCACACACATACTTGTTTTTCATACCTGATAGGGACACGTGGCTAGATGGAGCCTGGAGGGGACCACCGTTTTTATAGTACTTACAGACAAAGTAAGTATTGGTCCCACCTCCTCTAGCTCCTGCTATATGGCACATCACATGAAAAAAATTAGAATTAGCTAAGGAAGCCAGACCTGATTTTTTTTTTTTTGCACTTGTAAGGACCTGTCAGGTTAAACATCCATGTCATGAAAACGATTTGCATATGCAAATATAACATCACTGTGTGAGTTTAGAAGGTTACAAATGGGGACCACGTTTCAAAAAGATGTTTGATGTAATAAAATGTTTTAGACTATGTCAGAAATAAGAAAACATGCAAGAAAAAGAACAATATTCACCACAATTGTAACGTTCTGCGTAGCGCAGAACAGGGAGACGGACACAAACGCAGAGGAGAGCGAGATTTATTCAAGAAAATTCCAGAAGCAGCATCGATATAACAGGCATGGGTCACAACGGGCAGGCAGTCCAGACATGAAACGCGAACAGACATACTCGGACAGAATAACCAAACACGACGGGGAAACACGGAACAGGCAGGAATACTTTGTAGCGGAAACAAATACTCACTACAAACAGGCAGACAAAGCACAAGGCACGGAGTAGACAAAATCACGGATGACACGACTGGGGAATGACGGGACTTATATACATAGAACCAAACTAGGGACAGGTGATGACAATGACACAGGGGCGTGGTAACAAACGAGGAATCATCAAAATAAACGAGCAGGGTGGGACAAACAGGCAGGGAACACGGACATGAGGGAACCCAGAGTGACAGCTACGAGAGGGGGCGTTGCCCTACGTGACAACAATACAGACATAATACAACCTAACTAACTATCAGTTACAAAATATTGAGAACTATCTGGCTAGCTGTTAACTACATTTATATGCACCTAATAAACCACATGTTGAACATAAGAGAACATCTTATGGGGACAGAGACACTGCTAACACACACACACACACACACACACACACACACACACACACACACACACACACACACACACACACACACACACACACACACATTCCTTTGACTGATTATGACATATACTACAGGTAACAAGGTTCTAAGGGACTAAATATGTGTAGTGTACTCATACCTAAATCTCCTGTTCCTTACAATATGGTTGTGCAAAGCAGTGGCTTCCGGATACTCAGAACAGTACCTCAGGATGGAAATTTATTTTAGGTTCAAGTTGTATTTGTCATTGGAAATCCCAGTCACAGGATAAGCAAGTGTGTACTTCACATAAAAATGAGGCAAAGAAGTGCAAATGAAAATGATGCCAACATCTCCAACAGGAAACTAGCAGTTCCATTCTTACACTCTGCCAAGGCCACAAATAAATCCTCCAGGGACCTAAGCACTGTCAAACTACCTACACCACTACTCTCCGTATGTACAGTCAGTTAAGAATGTAAACCCATTTATCGGCAAGTAAAGCTTTTAAATATTCAGACCACGCCATGCTATACCTGCGTCTGCACACCAAATAACATGGTTCTTAGATCTGTATGATATATAAAAAAGAGAACTTAGATGTACAAACCAGAGAACTTAGATATACAAGGCAGACGAGATTAAATATTAAAACCAGTGAACCATTGCAAATGGTTACTCAAATCACGGAACCTAAAAGCATTATTCGGCTGTTATAAAACCACAGTGTGTTGAAATTAGTGGTTAGAGCAATATGGCGGAACACAAAACCAGAAAACCTTTCCCATTTCTGTGATAGATAAAACAAAGCTGGAGAAATACAGGTGGGAACAGCTAACTGAGGCGAATCTCCTGTGTTCTCAGCGGCTCAGAGTGACGTTCACTGTTTTCATTTTACCCGATAATGCGTTTGGATTCGGTCCATCTCGAGCATCCCCCATTCTACTGTACTAGTAAAACACAGATGTGCAATTCCAAACCCTGTGGTTTATTAACAGTACTCCAAAGCGGGTTTTCCATCACGAGCAGTAAGAACACACGCTGCCTGTGTTTTTATCATTTATTTTGTTCTTTATTGTTTACACTGTTGCTACTGTGGTGTCCGTTGTCGAGTCTTGGCTCCTCTCCAGGACTCTTCCTCATACTCTAGGGGTTTTTTTCCTCGCCACTGTCACCTTTGACCCATTCACTGGGGACTTGTGCTCAGACATGTGTAAGTCTGCTGTGTGGCAAATGGCTGGTATAAAAAATGCTATACAAATACATTTGACTTTGAATTCATTTGTCTACTTGCAATAACGAGATATAAAGCACTTTGCCTCTTATCTTAACGTGTAATGCATTTCTTAATCATCGATGAAACATATTAGCTTGTCGTTGACATGTCATGGTTGTGGTTTACTGTCAGCTGTTACTCCACCTAAACCTGATAGGTGAATACAGAAATAATTACATCCTTACGAGTTGTCACTGTCGCATCCCTAGCTGAACATATGCTGTGTAATAGGCATCTATTAGCACAGGGGGACTCCACGCCCATCCCAGAGGTCTCCGACAGAAGTGCAGCTACATTGTTTATGAGGCAGGCATGAAGGCTCGTGGTGGTGCTTTAGCTGTGACTCCGGCCCTAATTGATCCGCACACTTTAGAACAGGCGAGCAATCCTCCTGGTCTCCACGGGTGCAGTAATTAACTCGGCAGAATTCTGCACATGCCTTTATTTATGTGCAGATTGAGGACTAATTGGAGTTCTGCATGTCCCATGACTTAGCAGGCAGAGACCGGAGGAGTGTGGGAATAGAACCGCAAGGAGAACAGCACCATGAAAGGCCAGCTGAAAAATGGACCCTGATAAATAACGATTAATAATAATAATAATAATAATAATAATGATGATGATGATAAATGGTGCAACAATAACAGAAATAGAAACATACAAAGAAAAGGCTATAATAAAAAGCTAGAAAAGATGGGCGCCAATTTATAATAAGAAAACCCTTACGAAGCATTAATGAAAATTCATTAATAGTTCTTTATTAGGCTGCAGTCACGCTAAAAATCACTAATAACCAGTCATAGCATATTAGAAAGAGTAAGAACATCACCCTTGTGTTTAGCAGAGATCCAGCATCCATCTAGATAATTGACGCTGCTATGTTACCTCTCACCTGTTTGTTATGATTGCCCATGCCTCCCCGAGGTGGTGTGAGCTGTCCATCAGTAGCTAGCACAAATGGTGTATTACTATGTAATTATGCCGTTCCTTATTTAAGCCTGTTTGTATGACTGTTTGTAGGCCACTGGTGTCTCGTTGTTGTACTCAGAGCACATTTACCTTCAGGTTGATTTTCATTAAATGCTTCAGCTGGAGACTCGTGTTCGCTTCATTTTCTTTGCCCATGAAACCAGTAAGTGTAAGCACTTAACCCATAACTCAGTCAAATGAACATGTGGGGTACCTTAACATATGAAATTACTAAAATCACACAGTCTGAGGTCTGAGCAATTTTCTTTACCTTCATCCTGGCTGACATTTTTCTCTGACCTGAAGGTGGCTCTGTTGTGGACCTTGGGTTTTAGGACAGCGTTCTGGCTCTAACCTTCACTGCTGTACTTGTGCACACTTTCAGATATCTGCCTAAACTTTCTCAAGATAGTATTGCTATTCCTAGACCATCATGTACTGTAGTTTTCAATTTTGCAACTGCTGATTCACAGATTTTAGGTTTGGTCAGCTGGTCTGTGACCTTTTGTTAATGAGTTACTAACATATTATTGCCAAAAGAGCACCTTACTGTAAGAATACAAGACCTTAACAGCATAGATGAATGTTGATTCCTGATCCACATTCAAATAACAGATCACTCTTTCTATTTATATGCTAATAATTGCTAATTAAAGACTTCTAAGATATTTACTGCCTAGTTAATAACCATTAATAAACAAACTTTACAGCATTTTTAAATTCTTTATAATGGTATTTTTAAATGGCACCCTAAAAATGATGCAATGATGTGGAAAGAAAAGAAAGAACTATAATGGAAGAAAGAATTGGGGAATGTGTTCCCGTTTGGAATGTGCTGTTCTTCGTACCCTGGGATTAGACTGGCCTGGGGGCTTGTCAGTCACCACGTTTGTCTCTGTGAGCAAATTAGCCTTTTCCTTTGAGGGGAATTTAGGCGCATTTATGACTGTTCAGAAGGCCCTTTCTGGCAAATCTATCATTGATGGATTGCCTTTAAGTTCCTGGAAGTATACTAAAGTTCTAATAAACAAGAAACTTTCAAAATCGCTTGACTTTAATGGAATATCTCTCATTTACATACGGTGCAAATCAAATGGGTTCCTGATAGTTTAATTAAGGGTTGGTAAAGGCTTTGTTTTGGTCCCAGCTTTAACGAGCAGCACATCACTCGGGTTTTATTTATCTTCTAGTTAAGGTCCTTTTCATGAAATGCACTTTTAAAACTCATTGAAGTTGCACTGCTTAACACGTATAATTATGGGTGTAATTCTGCTGGAAGATTAGCGGTTGATGCTAGAAAGTGAGTTCAAGTCAGTAATTTTACAGTGAGACTCTTCAAATGAAATCAGCTGCAAGCTTCGTAAAACCCCGTTAATGATGCTGAAAGAGAGAACAGATTCCAACAGACACTGGATCTTCCACAGGGACTCTGGGGGAGGTTGTGTTCCTGAAGCACGAGGTGGTGATCTGCTCCTGACCTGCCAGGATTGGCTCTTCCTCCTTGCAGATGGGTCGAACAGGAGTAAATAGGCTCAATGTCCCTCGCCTGGTGAAATCACCTCCCCTGCACTGCGAGAACGACAGGTAACATCTTGAGAGGCACTCAACCATTCTGACAACCTATCCACCCACACACACACATACACACACACACACACATCATATGCACCCGCAGTGCATCCATATACGTTGATAGCTATGGGTAATGACTGTGTGTTCGCTTGATTTAGCACACAAAATTTAATCCAGGTGTCAGGCAGGCCTTTGACAGGAAAGCAAAACTAACAAGCAGCCTCCTCTATTTTCGTGGTTTCTTGGACTTTAATAGGCTTCCTCACTGGATAATGTTCTAGAATGTGCCGTGCTCAGAATTCCTTTAACTGTCTTTGTATGATCTCACTGAGATAAAGATGCTTTAATTATCAATAATGTTTTTAATTAATAATAATTAATGCTTTAATTATCAAATGTACGTGTTGGTGATTTAGTAAATGAGCCTTATTTCATACACATATGCACTTCTGATGCAATGGTTTCTGTGGTTTGACTGAACTGTGCACACTGGACTCATACTAGTACTACTGTAGTCTAATTGGACTAATTCTACTGGTTCTGCAGTCTTAGTTAAATGAGCTGATAGGACCGATGCCACAACTCATGACTTCTGATTGGAAGGAAGAAACTATTCCTGATTGTACAATTGCTGATGCTCATGTGGTCTGATATGAAACATTCTACAACTCCAGCAGTCTGACTGGACTGAACAGCCACTGGGGTGATTAGACACCAGAGGCGTTTCCTCATGCCCAGAACAATCATCTTTCTTCATGCACCTATGAATTTTGGATAGGATGGTACTTTTGGTTATGTGACTCTAATCAGGCAGCCCAATTAAGCACATATTCCTGTTTACCCCCGCTGACCTTCCCTCTGTCACGAGTCAGTGTGGTTATTGCGTTTTCCAGGAGGGCATTACTCTAAGCCTCTTATGACACATAATTCCTCCACGCCGTGACAGCGCTGCCACTCACTCCCACTTCCCGCTGGAAGGGAAGAACAGCGGAGAGCCGTGAGACGCCGGGCAAGCGGACACCAGCTGGCATTGCTGTGAAGTCCTACTGGAGTCCTACTGGACCCTGTCAGCACCAGGGGACTCCTGAACGCAGCAGTGCCAAACATAGTGCAGTACAGACTAGGTATGACGGTAACGTTTACCTGAAGCTGTTTCATCGGGAAGACCAGGCCCTGTGAATCAGTGTTGAATGTAAGTATGTTAGTGCTAGAGGTTCCAGTTAAACATTAATACGATCAACAAACAATTAAATAAGCCATTCCAAGCTGCTAAGTGGTATTAAGATGGTATTTTGGAGGCATTATGGCATTTTTGTACTGTTGAGAAGCAAATGAAAACGACTAAACTGATCTCTGTGAATGTGTCATAATATGAGTGGTGGAGGCTGTGTAGGTCCGTGGCATTATGGGTCACACAATGCTAAACTCTCAGACTAAATACACTGTAATCATCTATGAGTTTAGCTTATTTTTCAAGGCTGTTGCTCAGTATTATATAGGAATTGTTCATAATGCACTGGGCCTGTGACGGGCAGGGTGAGCAACTCAAAAAGGAAGCGATCACGCCAAGTCTCAGGGAAAGAGGATGGTTTAATAGAAAGTGTGCAAACCAAAAACCCGTGCATTGTTCCAAATGAAGGAAATAATAACCAGCAGTCAACTGGTACAAAGACAAGACGTACAGTATATAGACGAACAAACGACCCTCAGGTGAGACAGATCACGGGTCCCGCCCACCTGAGGAACGAACATCACGTGACCAAAAACAGGACCGCTGCCGCTGTAACCGGGGGCGACCGGTAGGGGGACCCCCCCACAACGTGACAGGGCCCCACTGACTGGGGTGAATGGGCATATCTTCTCCTTTCTGGGAGTCAAAACATGCATCATTCTCTTCTACTTGTGTAGCTTTCAAAACAGCATATCAAACTTTGGCTGCATTTAAGCACCCAGTTGCTTTAGTTACTTGAAAAAAAAAACTGGTAATTTGAAAAAAACATTTCAAAGTCCGATCTGATGCAAGTGTGAAGAAAACACAGAAAAAACACAAACTAAGGCATGTATGAATATTTATTGTAATGACTATTATGTCAAACCCTGTCATGCAGCGTACAGTTGGCTACCCAAATCATACAGGTCATACCAAAACACTGCCCTCACGTGAACACAGAGTGGTGGTGGGTGGGGAAGGCATTCCCTGTCTCTCAGATCAGCCCTGTCAGCAAAGCTGTGTGCCTCTGCCCCAGCTGACCCAGCTAGACCTCCCACTCTTAAATAGGAGAGATTAGACAGACAATAGTCTCTCAGAGAGAGGGGAGAAGTACACACGGGAGAGAGAGAGAGAGAGAGAGAGAGAGAGAGAGAGAGAGAGAGAAAGAGAGGGAAGTGGATAATTACAGTGTCACATTTGGGGGGAGAATGAGTAATGTGGGATTTAGTGTGTGTGTGCGGACATGAATGAATAAGAGATAGTGTGAGTGGGTGAATTCATGCCTGTGTGTGAGTGAGAGAGGGAGCGAGAGAGAGAGAGAGAGAGAGAGAGAGAGAGAGAGAAACAATGAGGAGGATGTGAGTGGCAGATGGAATAGGCGTAATAGAGAGAAATGACAGGCTTCATACAGGTGTGTGAAAAGCAAACAGATATGATTAATGAGAGGCAACAAAGTCCCCTGAAGGGAGAGCTGTCCCTTCTTCAACTGCCCAGACCCTGACACGATTATAGCACTCAACTGACCCCAGTGCTAGCAGTACACAGAAACACTGCCCTCCTCAGAGAGGGAGATTGAGAAGAAGATAGCAGGAAGGAAGGAGGGAGGGAGAGGTAGAGAGTGGGAGCTCTCATACAGTAGAGGTTTGTTTACACACTTTTGAATTCTGATGAAATTTTGACATGATTAAAATTTTTTTCTCATAGAAGAAATCAGATGTAACATAGACTCTAGAACAATCTGACTCAAACACTTTTGCTTTGTCTGATTTAGTTCATCAGATCATGTGGTCATCAGCATATGAAAAATATTTGATTTCCAACCACAAAGAAGGACAAACATTCTTGATATTTGGACATAATACAGCATATTCATCTGCATCTCAATCTGTGTTTATCAACAAATAATAACAACTAGAAAATAAAAATGTCAAGACAGAACGAGCCAATTGAAGAAAGAGAAACAACCGTGATGTTTATAGAAATCAGACTCTGCCATTTCAATGTTCATTCGTAATTGAAGACATCTGACCTGACTCTGAAAACCATTTTTTGAGCATGTGAGCATATCCCATTATTTGTCTTAGGAAGTCTCAGCATCTCCTCTGCGTCTGAATGACACGATGGTAATTCATTTGTAATTCATCTGTAGCCTAACACATTCGATTGCCTGATCCCGTGTTTGTGGCCTGAGATCATGGTGGCAGCTTGTTTGTGAGTGGGCCTGTCAACTGGAAGAGCTCACGGTTTTGCCGACTTTGCTTTGCTGTCTCTTTTTGGCTCTTAACGGCACCAGTCTTCCTGTGCCCCCCCCCCCCCCCTCCAGCAATGCATAGCAAGAGATGTACTGTTCAAACCTGTCTGTAGCTGTCCGTCTTTTGCTTGCGTGTGGGGTGGGGGGTGGAGGGGGTTACGAGGTTGCATGTCACTGTGTCATGGAGCACACTGCCATCACACAGGGTACACAAAAAAACTACCTTCAGAACAACTAAAGACCTCCCAGAACAACCAACGACTCTCCCGAACAACTAAAGACCCCCCCCAGAACAACTAAAGACCCCCCAAAACAACCAACGACCCTCCCGAACAACTAAAGACCCTCCAGAACAAATAAAGACCCTCTAGTTGAGGTTTCCTTATATCCATATTCTTCATCTGTAACCCAACCAATCAATTTGTCACTTAGACTGTAAATCCTTCATTATCCATGAACAAAATACACCATTGTTTCCACTTCCTTGAGCTTTATCATTTAAGCATGAGATGAACTTTTCTACTATTGTCTTAAAGCCAGAGACAATAGTATATTGGGATAATGTTTTTAAAAGGACCCTACTGCTCTTGCTCTTTACCTGGTAAAATGTGTTTCAGTAGTTGCGGCCCATACAAATGCTTTGTCACAGCTCCTATCATCCTATCACCTAAACTTCTAGCTAAAACATCTAACCAGGGTAACCAGTCTGATGTGCCCTGGAACAGGGTCTCTAACCCCTGGCCACTGCAGCAGGTGTCTGCCCACTGCATTCAAGGATGGGTGTGTTCACTCCAGATGGGTTAAATGCAGAGGAGAACTTCTCCAAGGCATTACGTTCTTCTTCATCTTAAAGCAGCTCATAAACCCATCGCCCTATGCAACGCTTTAACCTAAACTACTCCGTATTACTTGTCCAGTTTACATTGTTTAATCTGGAGGGACGGTGACGGTAGAAGGTCTTAGATCCGAGCACCCAAAACAGCCCTTCTGGGTCAATGCTATGGTTGAGAAGGACCACAAGAAAAAACTCCCACAATTGTCATTGCTATTGAAAGCCCACCTTTTACACAGAATAAAAGTGCTTGCAGAATATGCTTGTAGTGTATCAACATATTTTCATGGTGCTGGTTGGGAGGGTGTATGGGTGTATTTCATATGAATAAAAAGGATGCAAATGTATCTAAACCCTCTGTCAGCCATTGTTTAACCACTGAGAAGTGCAGGTTTTGCTCCTCTTATAGATTCCCATTCTATCTTGAGGGCTTAAACCAGTGGTTCTTGGTTTATTCCTGTAGATGCCATGAACTATACTTGGTGCACTTACACTTATACTGGTCTAATGGACCTGATTCAGCCCATCAGCTTTTTGTCAAACCCTTTTTGAGCTGAGTTACCTGAGCTAGAGCAAGGAAGTGTGCAGTGAGTGCAGACCGCGCACTAGGCCCGGCAACCACATGGGCTAAACGTGATGACTAAATATGATGGCTAAATATGATGGCTAAATTTGATGGCTAAATTGGCCTTTACTCAGACTCATTTATCTTATTTAAGGAGTCCAAAAGCTATATAATACAATGGTAATTGTTAATTGGTAATGGCAAGGATCACACTGAAGACTCTTTATTTAAGATCATCTTAACATTATGATGCTTGTGGGAACTGGGGCCATGAATGGCGAGAACTGTGTTTACATCTCTTTATCAAGTAGATCAGGCAACAAGTACAATGGTATAGCCCAGATAACCAGTAACTAGATCTGAACATTTTAGAAATCTTCATGGTGCTCTAAAATTCTGAAATAGGGTACTTATGTCTTCTAGACTCACTTGCTAGCGGAGCTGTAGTTCCCTTTATTCCATGGTGATTACTATACATTGCTCAAAACTGCTTTGTGAAGATAACCAGCACGAGGGGAACTCTACAAATTAAATTGTCACATTTTTGTTTGTGCCACTTGCAGCCATCCAGTTCAAAGCTGTAATTTTATTTTAATTAGCATAGTGGTAATTAAGCTGTGTATGGGCTGGCCATTGCATGAGAATGAGCTCTGTGTTAATCACTGATGCTTATATGTGCTTCTTTACTATCTTTGCATCCACTATAATGGAAAATTGCTGAGTCATTTGACATGTAATTGCAGTTTAACTAGTATAAATATGAGCTTTCGCGTTCACTGTGATGTTAACAATGTTCAATATCAGGACTAGGTCTTCCTTTAAAGGTATAGCTCTGCTTATTTTATCTTTTCATGTTTTGGTTTGGGGGCAGAAGAAGAAAAGAACGAGAAGAAACGAATTCAATAGATGTCAGTCACCAGGCTGGAGACTTTCAGTGTCTGCTTTATTTACATTATTTACTTGCTCTTGCATCTGAGCCCCAAAACATCGCAGCCAAGTGCATCTTTCAGATCCGTGCGGATAAGGCAGCGTCAGTTCACTGCGAGATCAGACGGCCCTGCTGCATACAACCCCCCCCCCCCCCCCCCCCGCCTTCCTCTTTCATCATGTTTATCTGCTGTTATTACAGTGAGGGCCTTGTGAATCAGGTCCTTGTAAGTCTGGCATCGTCTACTAATCAGTGATTCAGAGGGCCCGGGCATTGATTATGGAGCTATCACCAAGGATACTTTCACCGACTGAGCACAGAAGCTGATGGGAAAATGAATAATGTCCTCAGCGTAATCCACTAACACAGATGATGTTACGCTAAACCTAAACTCTCGTTTGTTTTGAACTTTTGTGGATTTGCCAATGTGAATGTGGGATATTAAAAATAATCACACAACCATTTGAAATCTGGTAATGATGGTCCAGTAATGCAAGTGTTGTGGTTATAATCCCGCACGCGGTGTTAGAGCCCCTCTGAGCGGAGGTGACTGAATTGTTTGGCGCAAGCTCTAAGGCATAAGATGTTGTTTTTTTTTTCATCTTTTTAATTGCCTCAGTGGGGTTTGCAGGTCCGCACGCATGGATGAGTAGATTGTAAAATAATGGCCCAGTCTGCTCAGACGGCATTCGCAGGGAACCTGAGGGCCATGGCACACACCAGCACCTCGCTAATCTAACAGCAGATCTCATTAGTTTAAACGTGCCTCTGAGTGGCAGCTGGAGTGTGCATGTTCACACCCAAACAATGTCTGCGTCTGGGAGTGCCACCGAGCCCAGTGCGACACGCACCGATGCCCTGATCAAACTCACACGGATGATCGAGGTGCTAGAAATACTCCAACCAATGATAAGGAAACCTGAATTTAGTTTCATCTCAGCACATAGATTGGATGAAAGCTGAACTGGTGTCAAGAATTCCTGTAGCACCTATTGTTGTGGTAGTGGCCTTTATAAAGCAAATTGAAAGTCATCATACACATTACTTCACTTGGGATTAAAAAAATAATCAGGGTGAAGAGGAAGGAGAAAGATGTTTCATGTCAACATACTGTGGGTATCGGAAAATTAAACTCCATGGAACCTCCTGTGGTAAATAACAATTCTACATACTGTCATAAAAGCAGCATCTATGTCAGACTTCTTTATGGGACCACTGAGTTAAGAATTCAAGCTTTGCTCTGCCATTTAGTTTTCAGAAATAAGGTGAAACGAGGCGAACGTGTAAATCTCCTGTTCACTGATTTACTGATCTAGTGTTCATTTAGCAACCATCGTGAAGGTCCTGTCATTTTCTCTTGTTATGGTCAAAGTATTTGTGATTTGGAGTGTTTAGCAAGAGATTATGTTACTGTGTGTTACAGTAAATAACAAGAAAAGGCCAACAAAGCAGGGTCATTCGGCAACAGAGTTCAGATACAAGCTATGATGAAAAAAGGTGGAATGAGCAAGAAAAAATTGTGGCATTCACAACCAAACAGAGCAAGAGAAGGAGGGAGAAAGAGAGAGAGCAAGAGAAGGAGGGAGAAAGAGAGAGAGAGAGCAAGAGAAGGAGGCAAAAAGGTGTGGGAGGAAGACAAAAATGGACAAAGACAGATGCAATAAGAATGAGTATGTGTGTGGGAGAGAAAAAGAGAGAGAAAGAAAGAGAGAGAGAGAGAGAGAGAGAGAGAGAGAGAGAGAGAGAGAGAGAGAGAGAGAGAGAGAGAGAGAGCAGTTGGTATCATCTAGGGACTTGAATTCTTCAAAACAACTGTTCTGCTTAACAGATTTCTTGTTCCTTTTCAGTAAGTCCATCCTCATGCATAATGGGACATGTGCAGCTGATATGAGCAGTGATGACTTACTCTCAACATCCTCCTGAGCTGTGATGGACTACAGTAAACCACAGGACGCCAAAGAAAACGCTGTATAAGGTACAGGTGATGTATAAGGTTTTCCCACCACTGTAATTTAGAACATTCCCCATGGGTCATTACAGTATATAGGATAATTATGTAAGGCCTGATGGATCACACGCCCTAGGTCAAAGGACAAGATTCATGAAAGCTTTTTATATCTTATCATTACCAAAAAACATCAGGATATGCACATCTACTTTATGGTGCATGTACACTTATGTGCACTCACAGATGACTGATTCTGCTGTTACCCATAATCCTCCACCGTGGTTTAATCTTTCGGTTGGCACCATTGTTCCTGCATCCCACAGGGTCTCATGTGCCAGGCGCCCCACACTGCTGTGGGAGACGGTGATGATGTTGGCTCCTATGGCCTGCATAGATCTGGCCCGATTACACTCCCACATGGATAACCCACAGAAGTCAGAAACGTCAGACTTGCATGGTGCTTGAATGTGTAGAATACTAATATACTATAATATACATACTTTGTGAGTGTGTGTATATGTGTGCACTGATATATACAGTACTACCAGTCAAACGTTTGGGCACATCTGAAAATACATGTTCTTAATGGATTTTTTGCTTAAATTTATTTATAAGACAAATATAATTTGTTATCTTAAATATGAATAAATTCTCAACACACACACGCTCGCAGGCACACATGCACATACACACGCACACACACACACACACACACACACACACACACACACACACACACACACACACACACACACACACACACACACACAATTTTAGATGCAAAGAGTTTTATTTCAGAACTTGAATTCCTCACTCTAAGTGCTCTGCATATGTGAGAATGTCTTCAGGACTGATGGAAAAGAATCATAGGTGCCACTTTAGCTGGATAACAGAACACCACAATTTTGCACAAATATAGGATAGTTACTTCAAACTAATATCTAAATTAGCTGATATTTGTTTATTAGAGCATAATAATATCATGAATGAAAAAATGAAATCATTATTTAATTGGTTTGGCATCTTGGCACCCTGTTTTTTTATGTCAAAAATAATTAAAAAATAAACATTGCAGGTGTGTTCAAACCTTTGACTGGTTGTGTATATACAGTATATATAATGTGTGTGTGTGTGTGTGTGTGTGTGTGTGTGTGTGTGTGTGTGTGTGTGTGTGTGTGTGTGTGTGTGTGTGTTAGTGTGTGTGTGTGTACATAACAACATAACAGATCCTCAGTGTATTAATTCATTCGACTTCCAACATGTTCAGCTTTAACTGCTTTCCCATTATTTTCTAGGAAAGACACGAATATAACACAAGGAAGAAGTTGGATACTAAGTTCTCAGCCACAGCCGTGCCTACAGACAAGCTGCTGTGAGATCATTGCGGTGGGTGAGGGTTGTTTGGCCATGTCAAATGGCTCAGCGGTCCGCTGGGCTCCTCTTTGAGCAGAGAAAGAACAATCGATAACAGAACAGCACAAAGATAAAAGGCAGAAGGGCAAAGGGAGGAGAGAGAGTGGGAGAGGGAGAGAGAGAAAGGGAGAGAGATAGAGAGAAATGGAGAAAGAGAGGGAGAGGCAGGGGAAAGTGAAGGAGAGGGAGAGAGAGGGAGAGGAAATGAGAGATAGAGGAAGAGAGGAGAGAGTGAAAGAGGGAGAGAAAGGGGGAATGGGAGACGGAGGGAGAGATAAACGGAGAGAGATGTGGATGGAGAGAGATGTAGAGAGAGAAAGGGAGGGAGAGAGGGAGAGGGAGGGAAAGAGAGATAGAGGGTGAGGGAGAAGGAGAAACAGGTTGGGAGAGAAAGAGGCAGAGAGGGAGAAGGATAGTGAAATGGAGAGAGAGGGAGAGGTTGCATGTATTTACCGACTAAGCTTACAGCAGTGCTGCTCTGAATCTGTGTCCATGTGTTCAACTCTTCCAGAGGTATTGTGGACACGCCACCCCGTGACGGGAAAAGGAATGAACTACATGAGACTAATGACTTGACTTATCACTCACTTACTGTGCTGCAGTTGGCAGCTTTGCATTTGCATAGCTATAACAGAACAACTTGTTTGCACGGGATTCCCTGCCACTCCGATTCACTGAGCTTTAATCTAACACGAACAGCTGGCTACCAGCTACATTCCATAAAGTACCAAAGCTTGTGTAGTCCAGGTTCTCCAAACAAGAGCTTGGGCAATGAAAGGCTTTACAACAACAGAGAACCGAAACATCAAGGTGAAATAACTCAAACTCCTCCTTCCTCCCAAAGTCCGAGATCACTGCACTCCAAGGCGCACGGGCTTGGAGTTCTCACTGCATCTCACACGTTTCTTGATGGTCTCCACCACCAGGTGCATCCATCCACGTGCATCCATCTGTTACTCTTCCAATTGTTATCAACATGCAGTCCGCTCGTCGGTCTGCTGATGTGACGCCCACTAAGAAAATTCCATTAGTCATACAAAGTTATTCCAAATGTTCACATGTCCAAACGAACGTTAGTGTAAAGACACTTTCAACTCCTCTACAATCATCCTTTACTTTCAGGCTCCATCCAGTCCAAATCATGCTCTATTTCTCCCCTGGCAAAAAGCTCCCACCTGGACGTCACTTCAATCCCACCGCTCACCCAGCCCAGACGGGGAGACGAGCAGCACGGGGTGCCTCCGTGGAGACACCTCCAGACCGGCCCTTTCACCTTCGCTTGGGAAATATCCGGAGCCTCCGTTCTCACGCAGAGCCAGGGTAATGTGACACAGCAGAGCTGCAGTTTCACCGTGGGCTGTTCATCGCTTGTCAAGCTGTGATTTTATAGCCCTTGCATTACGCAATTATACGGCGTTATGTAGGATCATTTACATAAGTGTTATTATTCTGTGAGTGGTGCTTTGCTGGAACAGAACTGTAGATAATGAGTCAGTACGAATAAAGTACGAATTTTTGCATATGCAGTGTTAATTGCATTTACCAGACAACTTAGTATTCACAGGGTCATGGGGAAGTCGTGGCCTTCATCTTCATGTAAAAATGCTGTGTCACGGTTTTTCTTGGAATAAATGTTGTGTTTGGAGGTCTTACACTGAATGACCTGAGCTGTGGTTTACCATGTGTCTTCACCCTTCACTCCTCCCTCTTCACCCTTCACCTTTCACCCCTCACTCTTTACCCTTCACCCTCCAGCCTTCCCTATCAAACTGTTGAGACATTCGATCTGGCTTTAAACATCCTTCCTCTCTCCCAAACACCACGTCTTCTTCTCCAATCACCACTTAGACTGGGCCACCATCCCAAAAAGCAGATGACATTTTAAGCTGAACTGCCAGACATTAGAAAGAGAGAGAGAGAGGGACAGGGGAGGGGAAAAGCTAAAGAGGGTAAGAGAGACGATTCAAAGCTATCTGTGTCTGGCCATGAGATCAGTTGGCAGATGGTCAGTGTAGTTGCTTTGCCAAAAGTTCAGTCTTCTCTGGCTTCTCCTGCCTTTGTCCCAAGGATATAAAGTGAGGTTTGTGTCTAGAACGCCATATCTCTGAAACAGTATGCGCTTTGCATTTCAAAGTGGGAGCACAGTGATGTATGAGAGCCCTGAGACAGGAAGCGTCTCTCCAGCCCCGCCCCCTCTCTGGCCCTATACCTCATGTCTCTCTGCCCTCTCTCTCACAGACTAGAGATGATACCGGCCCTGGAGTTTTGCCTTTTGCTGCCAAGAGTTTTGCCTCTCCAGAACGTCATTCTAAACCTCACAGCAATGAATTAGAGGCACAAAAATCTCACTGAGAACACCTGCTACTCCAAAATGTCACCTGTAGTACAGAAGGCTGGTCTACACATATGTCCTATAGCTCACCCAGGAGGCTGGTCTACACATATGTCCTATAGCTCACCCAGGAGGCTGGTCTACACATATGTTATATAGCACACTCAGGCTGGTCTACACATATGTCCTATAGCTCACCCAGGAGGCTGGTCTACACATGTCCTATGGTACACCCAGGAGGCTGGTCTACACATATGTCCTATGGCACACTCAGGAGGAGGCTCGTCTACACATATGTCCTATAGCACACTCAGGATGGTCTACACATATGTTCTATAGCACACTCAGGCTGGTCTACACATATGTTCTATAGCACACTCAGGATGGTCTACACATATGTTCTATAGCACACTCAGGCTGGTCTACACATATGTTCTATAGCACACTCAGGCTGGTCTACACATATGTTCTATAGCACACTCATGAGGCTGGTCCACACATATATTCTATAGCACACTCAGGCTGGTCTACACATATGTCCTATGACACACACAGGCTGGTCTACACATATGTTCTATAGCACACTCATGAGACTGGTCCACACATATATTCTATAGCACACTCAGGCTGGTCTACATATATGTCCTATGACACACTCAGGCTGGTCTACACATATGCTCTATAGCACACTCATGAGGCTGGTCCACACATATATTCTATAGCACACTCAGGCTGGTCTACACATATGTCCTATAGCACACTCAAAAGGCTGGTCTACACATATGTTCCACAGCACAGGTCAACTAAGAAAGTACAATGAACACTCATATGTTCATATGTAAAAGCCTGTAAGTAATCAGCCACTATTCTATCTTAGGCAACATCCAGTAATAGCCTCACTACTACAAATAGAACATACAGCAGGGTTCATTTAAGCAACATCACATCGGAGGCAGTGCTGCTATACTGAGTATCTGCACGGCTGTGATTTGGTCGTAGGAATGAGACTCCAGACTGACTGTGGAAGACAGTAACAGCCATGATGATTGAGGACAACAGCACTGACCCCTATGACACTACTTTCATACAGCAGCTCTACGCGTGTCATTTCTTAGTTAACAGTAGTGACAACTATGATGTTTGTTTATTTAGATCATTTGGCTCCATCAACATAAATAATTCTTTGACTGTAAAGACATTGGACTGTTGTCAAAAACACAAATGTTTTCATGCACAGTATCTTTACATCAACGTGGTCACAGGCCAAATGCACCATGTACATTTATTAATGGTTAATAGAATGCACCTGTAAAGCAGAGTGATACATGTATAGTTAAAAAGTCCCAGTGTTGCTGTGCTCTATATCAGTACTCATGCAATGTCTCTTATCCAATCAAAGCACTTGCTCAGAACTAATTGTTACATAAATCATCACATTGGGCTGATGGCATTCAATTGGTAGTGATCAATATATGTTTCCCTCTCAAGTAAAAAGCGTGGAAAACATAATAAACAGATCTGTGTTTTATTTATATGGTAATATTGCTTTTATCTTTGGGTAATCTGAAAGATGGATAGCCAGCAGACGGAAGAAGAAAAAGATGGACACCAAGTTCTTGGTTTGGGTTTTAATCATGTAGGTGGGAGTGTTCTGAGGTAATTGTTTATTTTCCCCATGAGATGTGTGTGCAAACATCGAGTAACGTGCCCCAAAGTGACAGAGGAAGAGGGGGAATAGGTGCAACACTTAAGTGAAGGCTGTTGTAAAATCTTTGAAATTGTTTCATTTTGGTGGGAAAAATAATATCCAAAAACTTGAAAAGCAAAATAGATCAAAACCAGTACATGCTTAATTTTTATGCAATTTCCATCAGATTACAAATGCCGGGTGTATCTATGCATTGGTGTGATTTTTCAGTGTTTTTCACTGCAATCTTTTCCAAAAATGCTAAGGCAGCTAACAATGAGTGAGTCCTGCCAGTTGGTCTTTTGAGCACCATGCTAACCAGTACATTTCTTTTTAAATCGATGCCAGCAAATATAGCTGAAGCAGTCCTTAAAAGTTTGAATAGTGCTGGAAGGGAACTTAAATTGAAAAAGCTTCAAGAAAGATATCATGGAATTTAGAAGGTCCTGATGGCCAATACTGTATGGCGCTCTCTCCAACCTCAGATAGAGTCAGTGTTGCAAGGCTAAATGTACTGTGTGTGTGTGTGTGTGTGTGTGTGTGTGTTTCTCCTGTTCTCACATTAAGACAATAGGCTTGGGACAACACACATGCACAGGAGTGCATGCTCTCTCTCTACCTTTCTCTCTCTCTCTCTCTCTCCATTTCTCTATCTCACTGTCTCTTTCTCTGCCTTTCTCTCTCTTTCTCTTTCTCTCTCCCCACCCTCTCTCTCTCTCATTCACCCTCTAGCTCCTTCTCACATGGTGAATTGCTTTGACTCACGTTATAAATGAGCCCAACTTGTGTCGTCACCAAACTGTCAGTCAGCAACACTTGCAGTGTGCCCCCCCACACACACTCATTCACCCACTCATCTTCACAAACACGCGCACACACACACACACACATACACTAATGCACACAAAAACACAAGCATATCACATTAATATCCTACAAATTCACATCAGATGCTAGCATAACAAGAACTGCTCAGTAATTAAACCTCACTCAAGCACAACATAAGAGACCTGCAAGATGCTAAACTAAATATGGTGGCTAGTTACTACAGCAGAAAACTGAATGTGACTTCTACAGTTTCAAGGACTAGTTGTCACATGATCAGTGCACATCTAATGGCATTTCAGCTGCAGTTAAAAAATAACTTTGGATGAAATATCTTTACAAGTTTCAATCTCCAAAGTAGTCAAGGTTCTCCTCTGAAAAATGGTGTTGTTGTAAAAGAAATCTGAGCATATACATATTGTACATCTACATATTTTCACACTTATTTTAAATACATATTTTAGAAAAATTCACTTAATTTATATGATTTAATTGATTTTACAAGCTGCATGTGTGTGTGTGTGTGTGTGTGTGTGTGAGAGAGAGAGAGAGAGAGAGGGAGAGAGAGAGAGATTATGTATGTATTTACTGTATATATGTGTGCATTTAGCTATGTATTAACTGTGAAACTTTTTTTTGATGAGACGTAAGAGGATAGTGCTGGTTTGAGGATATTCCCACATCATTGGTACATTGGCATATTCCTGCCAGAACTCCACATAGACAGAAAGAGCACATAAATGCACTTTAAAGGTATCAAGGGTCTCGGGGGGAATTTCTTTTAGAGAATTTCAGCTTGCCTTTATAATTTACAGACAAACCAGAATTTCCTCAGTACTCTGGCCAGTTGAAATATGCAGATGCATCTCCCCCCTGTAGAGTCTACAACACGCATTGGCTTCAGCTCAATGAATTTATCCATTAAGCCTTTGATTCATCATTTATCATCAATTTGTTAATAAAGCAGTTATTGGAAAGATCTACAACTAATTAAAATACTTCTGTGTATTTCAAGCCAATAGCCTTCAGAGGCCAGAGAAAACACTCACTAGACATCAACTCAAAGGAAAATATAATACACCCTGACACCACACCCACGCAAAATCAGAATGAAAAAAAGAGAGAGAGAAGATGAGCTCACTTTGATCCTGAACACTTTGAAAATTCTGTCAGGTTTTTTATGAGGAGAAGAAGACTGGTGGTTCGTGGAGATGAAAAACAGCCTGATCATCTCCATAGCGTTCCAGCCCCCTTTCTTCCTTATATTACGGAAGGGAAGAGTACAATAAACAGAAAAGGAAAAAAAGAGAGATAGGCAGAGCGCAACTTATGAAATTAGCTCTGTTTCTCCCTCTCTCTTTCTCCTTCTCTCTTTCCTTTGTCTCTGCAGAGGAAGGGATTGTCTCCTGCAGTTGTGGAGATGATGCCGTGTGGGGAAAAGCCATCACTATGATTCACTCCCCACTTTAAACACCCCCGCCCCCCCCTACTCCGTGAATAATCAGGCTTCCAAAGATCTGAGAGTGTACGCTCAAACCTGCACCCAGAAGCCTCTGTAGCTCCTGCAGGATTATGGGTAATACTCCTCCCAGCTACAGTGCTGAAGCGAACCCAGCTATGCTGCAGAAAAATGCCTAATTACTCAGGAAACGGCTAATGTGTGACATTGTGCTGAAGCTGTATACAAGAAACACATGTGCATACACACTTAAACAAATGCATACACACTTACACTTAAGTCTTCCTGCGGCCAAGCTCAGAGTGTGAATGTTTTAGAAAGGAAATACTGCCATACTAAAAGCCACACTGCACCCAGCATAAACATGTAAACATTGGCCCAGTAAAAAAATAAAAATATGAAAATGTCTATCTGTCTGTCTGTCACGGTGCACTGATCCCAGCCACACACACAGCCACTCCCTCTGTCTCAACACATTACTGACATCTCCTTTCACCTGTTCCCCCATCACACACTCTCACAGTTTAAAGCCCACATGTACCCGTTGTCACCGCTGCAGGTTCAGCTGCAAAAGAGAGATCCCTGAACCTGCTTATGAGGAGAGAGAGACAGTCTCTGTATCTGCTCATCAACAAGGATCGAGTGGCTCAACCCTGCCTGCATCTGCCTTGCTGGAGCTGTTAGTAAGAACTGCTATTTTGTGCATCATCAGCTTGTTTGTGTTTATTTAAGATGGACAATAAAAACCATCTTGCTAAACCCTCACCTCCTGTGACGCCCCAGCTCCCCCCGTTACATAACGTGCAGCCACAGGGGGCCGGGGCAAAAGGCCCCGATTGGAGGACGCTGTTGGTTCATCAAGCGGCAGTGATGAACCATCAGTGTGGTCAGCTGGGTGAGCTCCAGTCCATGATGGAAGGTTTAGCCCACCGCATCCAAGGTGTCTCAGTGGGACGAGAAGCTAAGGAGGCGGAACCCCATACCAGCTTGTGTGAGTAGTCATCGGGTGAGGACTGCCGAACCCCTCCTGTCCACTAGCGTAGAGAGTCCGGATGTAACGCGGGGTGTACAGACCGGTACACACGCGTAAGAAAACGAAGGGAGAATAGAACCCAAATGCCGTTAGGAACAAATAGGGAGAAGTGCTTATCACATAGACACGCGCGAACAAACAGAAAACACAACAGAATACCACTCCGCATACACTCAGAAGTAAAACGAAACTCACCAGGACGCGGAAAACTCAACGCGTAGAAATGCAATACTAAAACCGTGAAGACACGGTAGGAAAATAAAGGTAACTGAAAGAACGCGGAAAAAGTCAACGCGTAAAACGAACTAAGGAACCCAGGGGAAGTGGCTGGCCAGAGGCGTACGCCGCAACAAAACAAAAACCCTTCCCAAAAACAAAAGAGTAACTGACAGGAAGAGATAAGGTTGGTGGAAAACTTGAGATGGGCCAGACGTGGCGCAGGAGGTAGGAATAAGTAAAGGTAAAAGATAGAGACAAGAGAGGGCTAGAAAAAGCAAGAGTAAGGTGGCGAGACACCTTAGGAGCGAGACAAGAGAGAGAAGGCTGAGTACGAGACGGCATGAGACCAAAACGAATCAGCAATGATCTGTCTCCAAACGCTTCCTTATGAAGCCATGGCAACAGGTGAGACAGATCATTGCTGATTGCGCTGCTGGAGTCTAGGACTGGTTCGGGTGCCCCTAGCGGACGTGGACGGCACGGCATCCGAGCCAGCCCTGACACCGGAGGCACGTTGGTCTGTTCCCATTCCTGAGCCCTACATGGATGTGCAAATAGGGTGAGGGGTAGACACCACTCAGTGTGTCCACAGGACATTATGAGTACTTGGTTCTGCTGTATGGTTTAGCCACTGCCCCATCTGTGTTTCAGGCATAAATCAACCAGATCCTAAGGGAACTTCTGGGTAGAACCTGTTGTCGCTTAAATCGACGACATCTTGGTCTATTCACGTTCCCTGGATATGTGCATGCAGTCCTCACCAATCTCCTGCGCGATAATCTATATTGTAAACTGGAAACGTTTAAGATCCAGTTTCTCAGGTTTCCATCATCAGGGAGGGCTTCAAGGCGGAGGCGGTGACGGTGACCGGATGACCCCAGACACCCCCCTGTGAGCTCAATCGGTTCCTGGGGTTCCTGAGGTTCAGCAGCTTCTACAGATGGTTCATCCAGTCCTATAGCTCCCTAGCTAAGCCTCTCACGGACCTGCTCCATGGGCAGGCAAGATGCCCAAAGTGGTCCACGGAGGCAAAACGTTCATTCCAGTAGCTCAAGACAGCTCTCGCTAAAGCACCGGTGCTGCAGCAGCCTGACCCAGAAAAATACCCATCGTAGTCAAGGTGGACGCCTCCAATGAGGGAGTCAGAACCTTGCTGTCCCAGTGGACAGGCAAAGAAGGTAAGTAAAGGCCAGTGGCTTACCACTCTCAGCAAGCGTCATCCGCAGAGAAGAACTATGGAGTGGGAGATTGCAAACTACTGGCCATGAAGCTGGGAGTGGAGACATTGGCTTGGTGGTCACTCTTCTCCTTCTCCCTGTACGTCTTCTTCTTGTGTGATTTCAAGATCACGCACAGACCAGGAGAGAAGAATGTGAAGGCAGACACACTCTCTAGGCAGACCAGCAAGAAGGTGGAATCCACCATATCCTAGAGATATCGAGGCAGTGAACCCCCATCCATAATGTTCACCCAACAGGCTATATGATGACCTGTTCAGACACCACACAGCGCTCATCACATGGGCTCACATAGCGCTATCTATCTATCTATCTATCTATCTATCTATCTATCTATCTATCTATCTATCTATCTATCTATCTATCTATCTATCTGTCTATCTATCTATCTGTTTGTCTGTCTGTCTGTCTGTCTGTCTCATTGGTAAACAAAAGCTAAAAGGAACTTGTAGAGTGAGCAGATCTCATATCTAATATAAGCAGTAAACTTTGCTGTTGTTTATTTCTCCCTAAAGAATTAATTTCCCCGCAGAAATTAAAACTTGCCTTTTGAAAATGCTTCAGCTGCCAAATACTCCTTCACACTTACTTTCTCCATAAGTTCATTATGGCCTGACTCCCAGCAGAGCAGAGGGCCTCTGTTTATTACAGACCTCTTCCAGGCCAACTGCCACTTGTCCCAGGCCAACTGTTCCAGGCAACATTTGTCCCAGGCCAACTGTCATTGGAAGACAGTAGTGTTCCAACTATTCTATATAGAAGACCTGCTGGCCATGCAATTACACACACATGAACTGCCCTGTTTATAACACTTTTGGGGTATTATAGCCCAAATATTAGTATGAAATGCCCTTGATAGCTGGTTAAACCAATCTGCAATACCACACAATTCATTCACATACCAGAAAAAAGCAATTTAGACCATAATAGCAGAAAAAACCAGAAAAGACAAAGTAGAAAGATACAGGCAAGTTTGGCTCTTCAGATGGTTATGCTGTGTATAGTTAGATATCTCAGCCATCTGGTCTTTAATTGAGTCAGCAGGAAGAAGATAATCTGATTGAGGTTGGCACTGCAGTCTCCCGGAGCATTCTGCCCTTTATAAAACACCATGTCTCCATCATTGTGTGAAGGCTGAGAAATTTAGCATGGTTTCTCCTGCTTGGGAAATAGAATACCTTATAATGCAACAAATTCCCTGTGTCCAAAAGTGTAACTTGTCATTTAATCACTCCAAATGTATTGTAGGGTTTCTTAAAGGCCTGTCTGGTGATTTTGCACGTCCTACAAACTATAAAGAGTCAATGTACACGGGATTACATTTCTATTTACGCATCATTATCAGCCTTTGTCTTGTTTCTGTACCTGTATTATTATGTGTGAATGAATAGAAAGTCTCATATGTGGCCTAGTGTTGAGAACATTTGGATGGCTGTGCTATGGTTGGTTAACCACTGCAAAAGGTCAGAATGGGATGTGTTACCTCTGTGAGACAATTTAATAAAATGTCAGCTATCTGCTCTTGGCTCCCACAATATCCCCTTAATAAAATCCTGTTTGGATGATTTAAGAGAAGCTTTTTTCAATGGGGGTAAAAAATTGCAAAAATTAGGCTTTATTAGCCTGCTCTATAAAGTAAGGCTAACCAAATTAGTTGTGATTTGATATTTTTCCAGAAAGCATCCTATTCATCACTTATAGTTTCTATAAAAGCACAGGTTGTTTGGAGCAGAGCAAGAGCATCAATCTTGTTCTGCTCTGACAGCTGACGGCGATCTTGCCCTCTCTGTGAATCTGTGCTGTCCCCAGGCAACCCATCACAACCTCTCCAGCTGTTCCGTGGCTAATGCTAACAGCTAACGCTGGCTGCATCCGGTCACACGAGTGCTGCAGTGAGAAAGAACATGGCGGACAGATAAAATATATAACTAAGCCAGCTGCCACTGAGCACCGTGAGCTACAAAGAAGCTCTTCCTACCAGTTCCACCAACCGAGTTTAGTGACTAGAGATTTCCTGTTCAAGCATTGTTTGTGCCATTCTTTCTTGAAATTATTTATTATAGCTTCTGTCATTAGTTTTGACTGTTGGCCACATTTAATATCCTGAAACTCAGTAACACCGTGAAGGTAGCAGTCAGCCATTCTACACATTCGCTGAAGAAAATCTTTATGTGGTTTAGCATCATCCTACTGTCTGTGAGATGATATGCAGGGTCAAAATGAGGATCACACTAAAGGCCCCAGACCGGAATCCTGCAAACTACGTTCCCCATAATCCCTTGCTTGTTCCCAATTCCCCGATTATCAGTTTCACTTGTATCTTGTTTGTTTCTCCCAGTATATTTGTCGTCCTTTCTGTCATCATGAGGTCTCGTTTGATTTGCTGTCCTTTCTGTCATCGGAAGGTCCTGTTTGCCTACTCTTCAATTCCTGAGACGGTCCCTTGTGTATTCTGCTGTGTTGTTCAGTGTGTCGACTTCCCTAGTTCCTGGATTTTCTGTCTGTGTTTACTCTGTTTATGCTCTGTTTGTCTGGATGTGTTGCTGTCTTGTTGCTGAACCACACCTTTTTATGACACTGAGCTTGGACTGTCCTTCACCTATTCAATTTATCGGATTTTATCTGCGAGTGACTCTGTCTCCGTCTCCCTGGTCTGACACACACATTCTTTCATCCTCTGTAAAAATGCAGCACTATAACGGTGGCAGTCAGTGACAGAATTTTAGATTTAAAAATTCTGCTCTTATGTTTCCTACCAAATAACACCCTGTATATCATCACTGAACAAAAGCAGTGAAGTTTCCTCAGGACCCTACACCAGTGGATTTGGTAAGTGAGGCTCTGTCACTATGAGCACTGACATGCTCTCAGCACTCTTTCTTCCATATTCTGTCATGTCATCAAGCATTTTCCTTTCATCCATACAAGTTGAGTCCATCCAGGCCATTGGTAGCAGGCCTCATTGTACGAGTGCAGAGTGTTACATGGAGTCTTTGAGGGGAGGGAGGGGGGGGGGGGGGGTTGGAAGATGAAAAAAAAAACAAAAAGAAGAATGGAAAAGAAGAAAGGAGTTGAGAATAAAGGAAGAGGGGATTCTCAAAGAGCAGAGAAGAGAGTGAATCCTTGAGGGAAGTGTGGAAAAAAAGACTTAAAGAGAGGAAGAGAGAGCTGACTGCTCAGCTTCCCAGGATGACAAGGATGACATCAAAGTACTTTGCATTTTTGTTTGGAAGGAACATGAAATATTCAATATGTAATGTGATGTTGCCAAGAGTTTGGAGTTAGTAACTGAAAAAAATGTTGAGAAGCTCATCCACTCATTAGACATGAAGCATGAGCATTTAAAAGTAAACATGGAGTTTGTATCCAGTGCTCTGCGGGACTGCTGAATATGATTCTCTCAATATTTTGAATGCAGGTGTTGAGGGCCCCTCTAACCAGAGGAGCAGGGAAGACCTCTGAATGTTGGCACTGCTGCAGGGATATATGTGCAGGAGTTCACTGTCTCCTGCCGGATGTTGCCACGTCAAAGCATTCAATTCTTGTGTTTTCAGAGTCAACTTTACTGCTATGAGCACATACACATAAAAAAAGAAAAAAAAGATCAGTATCTTTCTAAGATGTTCATAACGAGGTTTGAATTGAATTTCAACTGCACTTGATATTATTTTCTCTGGATTTTGGTGATTAGCTAAAGACAGACCATTTATGTTACATGTCCCAGCCCTCTTTAAGTTAGTTAGTGTGGTAGTGTACAATCTCTGGCTACTATGGGTTTCCAGCATCTCCGTCCGTCTCATTGAGTTAGACCCGCTGGGGAGATTTACAGCTAGCAGCAGCCGTTTCCAATCGTACAGCTGAGGAACAGCCTGTATTTCACCTGTGGTCTCCTTCTCTCTTGCTCTCCCTCTCTGATCGTCTCTGAGTATTGGACACAAATCTTTTCACACGGTGAGAAAAAATAGACTGCTGCCAGTTTGCGTGGCTTCTTGACGCTGCAACTCGAGCTGTGATTGGTGCACGGCCGGCTGAGAGCACCAGCAGGAAGAGATGCAGATACTATCTGAGGAGAACAGGCGTGTTCTGGCAAGCTAGCTCACACATTTGCAGCTCCCGCCAGAGACCCTTTGCAAATCTGCCATGCACAAAAATGGAAAGAAAGGGTGAGAAAGAATGAAACAGTGGAAGAGTACAGAGATGCAGATTTATGCCAATTTTACTTAGGACCGTGGTCAAACTTGGGATCCGCTGAAGATATTTCAGACAGAGAAATCTAGTGCATAGTATGAATTTTGTAAGTTTTTTTTTCCAGGTAAGTAACTGAAACTAAGTTTCCAGAGAAACAGGATGTTTTGGATTCTGACAGAGATCCCTCATCAGCTGTGCAAGTTAACAGCTTCAAATATATATAAAATTGTTCATCCCTCTTGTGGTCATATCTGGACACCTGGGCTTTTTTTTGAAAATGTGAGGCAACTATGCTGCATTTTTGATGTTCCTGAAATCTGTTGAGTCACTCACAACCCCAACTGCCCCTGTAATCAATGGGGCAACATTAGTATTAACCTCACCTATAACCACTGGGAAAACGTTAGCATTAGTCTCCCCTATCACCACTGGGACAGCGTTAGCATTAGCCTCCACTATAACCACTGGGAAAACATTAGCATTAGCCTCCACTATAACCACTGGGACAAGGCATTAGCATTAGCCTCCATTATAACCACTTGGACAATGCATTAGCATTAGCCTCCATTATAACCACTGGGACAAGGCATTAGCATTAGCCTCTACTATAACCACTAGGACAAGGCATTAGTCTCCTTATTCTGTGTTTCTTCTTTCAGTTGCTGCTTCTCATATGTCTTCCTTTTCATAAGTGATATATTTTCCTCTTTCAGCCTCTGATATTTTTCTAACATTTCTTTTATTTTTAGGTTCCATTTCATATTGCAGCGTCTATTAATGATGCTGTTTTCTGACTTTTAACTTCTATCAAAATGAGGATCATTTTATTCAGAATTATTTTTCAGGCATTAGAATTTACTTTGGAATGGTAGAAACGACTCAACAAAGCAAACATTGGCAGGGCATGAGTATACAAATATGGAATAAACAACACAAGAATAAACAGATATGGAATAAACACAACAATAAACACAAGATACACAACATCTGTCACACCTGCTCCTTCCTAGCATTCACATGTTTCCTTCGTAACCAGGGGTGTAGGGGGGGGGGGGGGGGGGGGGGGGGGGGGGACTACGACACACCATTCCCCCACTTATTTTAAACAGGTGTTAAAATATTTTATTTTGTTAATATATTTTTGATGCCGTCCCCCCACTTATTTTAACAGACGTTGCTCTTGCTGAGACTGTTACGGCTAAAGCTAGGTTTATACTTGACGTGTTAGTAATTCGCCAACCACTGGCGATCGATCGATCGCGATATAATACTTAATATGTGTTCAGTTTACATCTTCCCCGTCAAAAACTCACACTTGCCCCTGCCCCCCCGGCAACTACTTGTGTATGTATTCTGGTTGTCTACCTTGTTTGCATTCTCCATGAGATTCCTTGTCCCACCTCTTGTTAATTTCTCCACCTGATTGGTTTCACCCGTTCCCTGTTTAATCCTTGTTCATTTATGTCCTTGTTAATTTATGTATTTCTTCAGTGAATTGCTGGTTGTGGTTTATCTTAGCCAGTTGTCTCATTCCTTGTTTAAGTTTATGCTTGTGACCAGAGGTGTATAATCCAGGTTCAGAAAGTAAAAGTCCTCACCAGGATTTTGCTCAAGCTTGCTAGATTTTCTAATTAGTGCAATCCAGGTAAAATGAGTGGAATCAACACAATCCAGGAAGCCTGAGCAAAATCCTGGTGAGGACTTTTACTTTCTGAACCTGGATTATACACCTCTGCTTGTGACTTTGTGTTTACCTTTCTGTATCATTATGTATTCTGGGTCTGTGTGTGTTGGATTTATGGCCCTGGACCATCTCTTTCACCATGGTTTTGGATCTGCCCTGAATAAATCTTGTGCTTCTCGGCAAATGCATCCACCTCCATTTTACAACAGCACAATTTACAGTATATAAATAATGATCATTTGGGATAACTACACAAGGTGCAGGGGTAAATGAGACGTTTCAAGGTACATACATACTGCCTGCAAAATGAATTCAGAATTATGGCATGTGGTTGTGTGGTTGTGTAACCGTGACGGTTCTATGTTTTAGCTTGACGGTGGTATTTTAAGGGCAGGCCAGTAATTCAGCAGAAATGCTGCTGAGAAAGATGCTGTTCGGGTGCTTTTCAGTTTTGCTTTTATGTGCTGTAAAGCATTTTCCAGAGAGGAGCTTCTATGTCCAAGGTGTGAGGGATCTGGAGACATTCTGGAGGCCCGATTCACTGCTCTAGACTGGTGAAATTAAACTCAGTAGGGGATGGATGGCAACAGCTGATGGTTTTCTCAATATTGGTTTCTGGACTGGGTCCAGCTGTTGTACCATTGCTCATCTGCTTAGATCCTGGCTTTCTTAGATCTTAGTGTTCTTAGATCTTAGTTTTCCTCTTTTACCCCACTCTCTGTGACTTTGTATGAATTTGGGTATGTCTTATGTGTTTTGGTGTTTGATCTTTGCCACTTGATTTAGTCTTTTGGTGCACGCTGTTTCTGACGGAATCTTAAACTCTCCTGATTGATTTTCTCAGGAACTCTTTAGTACAGTCTGAACCTTGGGTCTTGTCCAATATGATTCTCCCCTGCTTCAATTCACCTAGTTCGTAGTGCTTGTACTTATGGATTTTTTGTCTTATTCTGGACAGTAGATCTTCCACTTTGTAAGCACTTTACCAATCTTTCCAGATGGAATGCAGAATGCTTTGGATTTTGGATGCATTGTAAAGAGTTTTATGGACCTGCCATTGGCTGCTTGTATCTCTTGTGTTGCCATAGTATTTGCCTCTGTGCTGTCCTTCAGTCTTATGTTAGCCACATCTGCTACGTCTCAGACGCAGATACTTTAAGGGACTGGTGCTACCGTTGAACTGACACTGTTTCTATGGACTCCATGTCCTCTATTTGTTTCAGTCTTTCTTCAGCTCGTACATTATGTCGTGTCTTTTTTTGTGTAGGAGATTAAACCCATTTTGGCACTTAGGATTTTGAGTGCTCTGTGCATTCGAGGTGTTTTTTGGCATAAATTTTGGCACCTAACAGTTCAATTCTTGGCCAGGTATTTGAGCCTGCAGAGTATCTGATTAGCAAATCATATGTGTCTTTGGCTTTGATAGTACTCCTCCTCTTTAACTGTGCTTACAGTTTTTGCCTCATGGTTCCCATGAGAAAACCTACTCAGGTGTTTGGAGCTGTCCTCCCGGTCTGTTAAATGGCCTTGTTCATGTCTTTCTGTTCTGATCACCTTTATGATTTTTACATCCATTCTCCTGAATGAAATTACAAAGGCCTTACAGTGAGTCAATATCAAAGATACTCACTGCAGAACTCCAGATGAGTATAAAGATCAAAGATGGCGTCTAGGTACCAAAGAAACACAATGGGTGCCCATAACATAGAAACTTCTGTCAACTACTTGGAACAACAGCTCTGCTCTCAGGAACACCAGCTTCCAAGTTCAACGAGCACATGTGCTAGAACATGAGCATTGCTCAGGAGGAACTGGACAGTGTACAATGTTGACCAAAGACGATAATTCATTTCAGCATTAGAAGACAACTTGGAAATAATTGTCTGGATGATCATAACATGTTACATACCGTGGAGAGCCACTGTCTCCAGTGCTATTCTGCACCTCTAATGCTCTGTTTCTCTGGAAACCTTGTGTAATCTCACTCTCTCTCACTAACTGTCCATCCATCCATCCATCCATCCATCCATCCATCCATCCAGCCAGCCAGCCAGCCAGCCAGCCAGCCAGCCAGCATTACTGCTGTGTGTTGTAAAGTGAAGGTGATGCCATTATCTACATAATGAAACATATGCTTCATAGGCGCCTGCATTTTTTTCTTAATGAAGATACTACATGCGTGACATTTGTGTCAAAACCTATTTGTGTTTTTCTGCGGTTCACATCCACATCAATTTACAGTTGGATCTTTTTTTCATGAAAGGCTTTAAAAAGAGAATAAGTGACTGCAGACGATAAATAGCCCCTGGTGCCATTGTTAGTCAAGAAAAAAAATAATAATTTGTGAAACTGGCAGAATGACTATCATGGAAAGGACAAAGGCCTTTTACCACCACCTTTCACTGTGGCATTATATGTCCAGGGCTATTTGTAGAAGTTGCACAAGTAAAATTTATGTAGGAGTGATCAGATGTGTTCCTGTGGGGAATGCAGGATCTGGTGTTCCTCCATAAAACCATGGGGGGCAACAAATGGTGGTTTACCTCAAGAGGTTCCCATAGCAATGGGATAAAACTGACCATTTGTATTTTAGTTATATCAGTGTGTTTGTGTGGCATGTTTAGTCTCATTTTGCAGCTTGTTTGTGCTGGGAAATGTTATGCTAACAGGGTAAGAGTTCCATAACTCACTGAGAAGGTTTGTAGACTTCACTCCAAAGGTGGCAGTCCTGTGTGGAAATGCACTTTACCAGCACTCTGATTCCGATTGGTTAACCTGTTTTTTGTGACTGCTGTCCCTTTGAGATGCTGGGGGGAGGGTTGGGGTCGCTATCTCTGTTTCCATTAGGTATTATTAGTTAAATCTCATAACTAAAACCCTACATTAACATTATAAGGGCACTTTCTTTTAAAGATTTTTAAAAGCCTTGAATCCACTTGATTCCCATGGATCCCCATCAGCAGATAATTGACAAATTATTCTTCAGATTTCAGGTTCTCCTGTTGTTCTCCTTCTCTACTGTAATTCCTAATGTGTAGATGAGCAACAGTGGAGTGTTTCCTCTAAAGATCTGCTGTGTGTGGTGGAGCTGACACTGTTCTGCTCTGCTGTTTGCTAATTACTGTAAAATGTAAATGGACATAATGAAGACTATAATGAAATATTTAGGGAATAAAAAGCAGTTAGTCCATACTGTTTTCATTTTATTATTTGCTGAAAAAAGATGTCTGAAAACAGGAGGGAAGCCTAGTGCAGTGTGAATTCAAAGAAGAATAATTCAGTTGAGGTAAGTAATAAAACATGAAGCCAATCTCAGTATAATGAACTTACATTTTCTGTGTACAAAAATGTTGATTTCCAGCTCTGAAGGAAAGCCAGTGAAGGAACATGACTGTCGTAATTCATCTGCACATAGAGCGATTTTCTCACCTCAGGAAGGTCAGGAGAGTTCACATCGAGATTGAGGAATATATGCCTGATGGAATTGAGTTTCAAAAGCGCATGACCGTGGGGCTTGAAATTTAACAGCGTTACAGGGTTATCAAAGACTCAGCATATGTTCCACACTGTTCTTTGGGGCATACCGAATACAAGCTTTTCAGAAATACATAACCTAGAATTAAGAACTTCTGGCTGAAACGAAACCTATATTTCACAGGCGGACCATAAAACTCTCAGATTTATACCCAGAATAATAGAGATGGTGGAGTGAGGGTCGCAGGGTGAGGCAGGGGAGGAGCACTTTAGCACTTTGAACTTTTATCAAGTGATTTTTGCTGGACTCTTCCACGATGTCTTATTTCAGCAGCTGGCCTTTGAAGTCAGGTCCGGTGATGAAATGCGGCACCCTGGCACACGTCTCCCCCGAAGGCACACTGGGTGAAATCGAGCGCCACACTTATCCATCATGGTTCCAGAATGTTCCAGTGTTTTCCTTCTGCGGTGTGCTGTGTTTTCCAATCTGCTGTGAGAGAGAGAACCGTTGCGCTGGGGATTTCAGAACTGCTTGAAAACTACACGGAATAATGCCGTGAAATGTGCTGCAACTGTCCGCTTATTTTGCTTTGAATTACTCTGTGGGATTATTGTATCAGTTAGAATAACTTTGTTCATCTACCTCCCCGAGATTTGTCAATCATCATTTGATTCCTTCTGCCTGAATCCAATGCTTGCTTCAAGAGACTTTAGTCAGCCATCGCATATTTTTTAAACTGCAGCTCATTCAATGTTACCAGGCAGCGAGGCTAGTTTGAAGGAGAGCACCGCCTGCCACTTCTGTGGATGTGAGCTGCCAGATGTCCAGATGGATGGTTGTGGTTTCACCGGGTTTTGAGCGCAAGATCCCAGTGACAGAACACAGCTCTCTTAGCTGGCTGTGCCATTAGTGAGCTCCATTTTGTAATGTGATGAGTCTCTGGTAATAAGGGCCTGCAAGTGTGAGATTGTATGTTGTGTTCAAACTGTTCTTAGACTGGTGATTCCAGCTGTGATGCAGGGATCTCAAATCTCAGAGGATTCTCAACAACACTCTAATGAGCATTACAGAGCTCAGACAGCAGGGTGCAAGAGCATTCAGTGTGTAAATACACACACACACACACACACACACACACACACACACACACACAAGCTCACACATATAAAAGCCCACATGCTCACATGCTGGAATTTACTTACACTAACATACACACACACACACATGCTCAATCCCACAGTCATTCTCACACACACTCAATCAGGAATGCAATCAGACTATCCAACACACACACACACACACACACACACACACACACACACACACACACACACACGCACACACACACGCTCACTCTGAAACACACTCACACTCTCTAGCACACAGAAACACACACGCATGCTCAATCAGAAATGCAATCAGACTACCCAACACACACACGCACACATCCGACACACAGGCTTTCTGTCACAAACCCTATTACACACACACGCACAACCAATAAAACCCGCAGCCCTTGATTAGGGCCTGTCGTCCTGGGGACTGGGAGGGGAATCAAAGCTGTGCTCTCCAGAGGAGATGTGTTTACTTAGTGTGTGTCTCCCATTGCTCTCTAAATCATACTCTCTCCCAGGGGACCCCAGATTACCTCCCCTGCCTGCCCACCAACCGTGCACTCTAGGTCAGGTGTGCACTGACATGTGCTGCTGCACTAAAGCAACACTAGCAACTCCAGTTCAAAACCAGAAGGAGAAAATTGTCAGAGCTTGGACTCATGTGGCTGGTTTATGGAGAGATTTGAGACTGATTAATGAGTTCTACTCAGCAGGGATGCTGAGAAAAGTACTTATGCAAAAAGGAATCACAACTCGGGGTAGACGACGGTACTGTTACAGGCTGCGTTCTGAACCAGGTAGGATGACTACGGACGCTGGTTAGGATTACGAAGGGCAGCTTGCAGCCCGGGAGTGAGTCCAATCCCATGTGAACTTGACACTGTGGGTGAAATGCTGGGGAACTGGCTCCTGTTAAGAAACACAAAAGGCAACGGCACTCTGAAATGAAACCGTGACCACAGATAACGCAACCACAGAGCCACACAACTTAGGAATGTCCAGGCCTGTGCTGCCCAGTTACCCTGAACACCACAATGTTTTTAATTTTCCTCTTTCTGTTTTTGTCATGTTTTTTCTGTCTGTATGTCCTTCCTTTTATTGAAAACACCATTGATTCATGAAATGTGTTTTATTAATAAAAAATACACTATAGGTCTTCCAAAGGGAGTGGCAAGCAAACAAATTAACAACTAAAATCTACAAACAAATGCAACTAGTCAATAATGTGGAAGGGTTTTGAAAACGTAATGCTATTGTCACAGTCATAGCAACAAAATCTATGCTGTTCCTTTACCAAGGTCAGACAACACCTGTCGTCTCTAACGTCTGTAATGTTTTTCTAACAGCGCAGTCACACGTGGTCCTTATGACTCATGTCATAAGTGGAACGACACAAATGGAGATCACTTTATTAGTATAGCATATTTCATACATGGGCGCTAAGTACTTTACATAAGCACAAAAAGGTAAATAATATCACACAAAAGAAGTAAATAATATAGCCTATTACATTTCAGAGATCCGCCACCTTTGGAAGGCTTTAGGCAGCGTGTCACGCAGAGAACGTACAGAACTATTGAAGACTGTAGCGGAGGGAGGGGATATTTCTGATAAAAATCTGGCCATTAGCTGTGATTGTTGTTCAGAACACAGACGATTGCTCTGCAGTGTGTTGCCCACACTCACACCTCTCACTAGAACTGCCAGGTGTGACACGCTCACGGCGAGAGTGGGATGTGGTTGTGGGGTTTTTTTTTTCTTTACAGTGCTGTGTTGCAACAAAAGCAACAAGCTCTTCTTAGAGCACCTGAATGTGACCTACAAACTGAGGTCAGTGGGTGGACAACAAGGGGATGTTTAGAGTGCCCGACAGCCACCTGTCCTCTGCTCCTGTCCTCTGAAATTCCTAAGGAACGTGAGGATATGAATGCTGAAGAGGACACAAATGGCTGCAAACAGTGCTGTCTGTGGTGCGGCCCTGTCTGTGGTGCAGCCCTGTCGGTGATGTGGCCCTGTCTGTGGTGTTGCCCTGTCTGCGATGCAGCGCTGTCCGTGGTGTGACCCTGTCTGTGGTGTGGCCCTGTCTGGGGTGCGGCGCTGTCTGTGATGTGCCCCTGTCTGCGGTGCGGCACTGTCTGTGGTGTGGCCCTGTCTGCGGTGCGGTGCTGTCTGTGGTGCGGCGCTGTCTGCTGTGCAACCCTGTCTGTGGTACGGTGCTGTCTATGGTGCGGCACTGTCTGCGGTGCTGCCCTGTCTGTGGTGCAGCGTTGTCTGTGGTGTGGTGCTGTCTGTGGTGCGGCCCTGTCTGTGTTGTGGTGCTGGCTGGGTACGGCCCTGTCTGTGGTGTGGTGCTGTCTAGGTACGGGCATGTCTGTTGTGCGGCACTGTCTGTGGTGCGGCACTGTCTGTGGTGTGGCACTGTCTGTGGTGTGGTGCTGTCTGTGGTGTGGTGCTGTCTGTTTTGCGGTGCTGTCTGTGGTGCGGCCCTGTCTGCGGTGCGACCCTGTCTGCGGTGCGGCCCTGTCTGCGGTGTGCTGCTGTCTGTGGTGCAGCCCTGTCTGTGGTGCGGCGCTGTCTGTGGTGCAGCCCAGTCTGTGGTGCGCTGCTGTCTGTGGCGTGGCCCTGTCTGCCCAGTCCACACACGCGGAGGTTTGAGCTGCTCTCCGCCACTCGACACGCAAATGCGTCACCATGGCCACAATTCTGCACGATGACAAGGATGCACCATTCAGTCATTTGGGATCCAGAATAATAAGTATAGACGTGTAGCCACCCATGTTCCTACGCTACTTTGAGAGGAACTGATTGGACAGTTGGAGACCAAGACCCAGTTGTTGCTAGGCAGTCAGAGTTTGTCATCCTCGCGCCTTTTAACTGTGGCCAGTGCCCTGGTGCCAGCCATGACTCTGACGTGTAATCTCTCCAGCAACAGTGCAGTGCCTATATATACCAACACCCACTGCTGTCACTACCACGTCAGTCTCACTGCTATCGAGTGGACGGCCACCCAAATAACATCTGGTCCACTGCTCAGAAAATGACCACTGATGAGTAGAGTCTGGAAGTGTACATAAAACGATAAACTCCTTGACCACTTAATGTTAGGGCAAGGCGGGTATTTCTAATCCAGTAACCGATGAATACATGTATTACGTTATGAGGTAACCTTTCATTCTCAGACATACATCCTCTCTCTTTTTGTTATTACAACAATGCCAGTAAGTGACAGACAGGTGGGCCGTGGGATGCAATACAACTCACCTTCTTTCAAGAGTTCAGAGTCGTATGTTGACAGAAAAATGAGACAGAAAGTAACAAATAACTTTCTGTTCCTGTAGGAGGTGCCGTAGCACTCGCTGGTTATTTCACTGATAGCAGCAGCTCCATGGTCATGTGACTCCGCCGTTGGCCTATCTGGTTTCACCCTGCAGTGGTGACGACTGGAGGGTCTTCAGTCATGATCACTGGTCAGTTATTACTATCAATTATGATCACTAACAGTCGTGTAAACCTTGCACACATGTGTGTGGTCACATATCAAATACGCACTCATGTAGGTGATCGCATATTAAACATGTACACATATATGTAGTCAAATATCAAATATGCACACGTGTATGTGGTCGCATATCAAATATGTACACGTTTGTGGTCACATATCTCCTCTGACATTTTATTAAGTAGCTGTTCAGCAGATTGGCCTCAGCTTGCAGTGGTGACTTCCTGAAATCTCAGAATGCTCTTTTCTTCAATTTGTCCAGTTATAAAAATCAGTAATGTGATTACAGTCAGGAAATGGAACAGCTTTAGAGTCCAGCAGGACTGGGTGCTGGGCTCATTATCAAGTGACTAGCTGGATAAGATATTTAAAACAATGTACTGGGGCATCATAAGAGGTTGTAAGAGGTTGTAGAAAGCTAGAGGATTTTGGTTAATTTAGAATGGTCATTTTGGGAATTAATAATGATAATGATGACAGTTTGCCGCGATTGTATCACAGCTCTCTCTTCATGGGGGAGCTGCACGAGAACAAATATATTTTCTTTATGGGAAAAGAAATTGGACATGTGAAAATTAGGACATTAACAATAATTACAACACAGTTATAACTAAAGGATCATTAGCTGGAAATGTGTATGCTTTTGAGTAAGCAGCAGTTCTGTACGGTGTGGAAGAGTGGCCTGTTGTTGAAGCTTAAAACTGGAGTCAAGATCTGGCATGCAGCGAGAGACGGTCTCTCAGAGAGGACATTGGTGTCAGACACTGGCAGGCCTGAGCAGCCAATAATACTAAGAGGAAGTTTGTGCCGTGTGCCATTAGCATACAGATTGAGATCTACATCTGGCAGGAGAACACCATCTCTGCTTCCTGGGAAAATACCACCATTTCAGATTTCTGGGAGAGGTGTTTAATTTTCATCTGTCCATGCTCCCTGGCCCATAAACGCTTTCTTGATTTGAAAAAGAAATTAAGCAGAAAAAAAAAAAAAAAAAAAACTTATATGACTTCAGCTGAACCGAAATCTTTTTTAGATTCATTCGCATAAATCTGAAAATAACCTGGAGGCGTGGGGTGCAGTGTGGGTGAAACACTCTGGAATAGACAAACAGGGTGATTTCTGGAGTTCTGAAGAAGTTTCTTTTTTGACGCCCTGCTATCATTCGGGAAGAGCGTTTTAACGAGAACCACATCAAAGTCTCCAAATGCTTGTTGTCTGTCTGTGCGACAGCAGCTAGCCACGCTCAATCATAATCAGACTGCTTTACAAACGAGCTGTATTTGTATCGAATCTCCCGCAGATAGGCCGCTTTACCACGACGAACCGGGGGAGGTTGTTACCCAGGCCGAGAAAAAGCAAAGTGATTTTCTGTAAAAAGCCACTTTTAAAAATAAAGCGAAATGGATTCATATCGTGTTGATCGAAAGTGACAGCTTCATATTGAAGTGCGCATACGTCTGTGGGCAAGTGTGTATGTTTCTGGGTCTGTGTGCTTATGTCTATGGGTGAGCGTGCGTGTGTGTGTGTGTGTCTGTGTGTGTGTGTGTGTGTGTGTGTGTGTGACTCCACTCAGCAGACACTCAAATACATTAAATATCTCTTCTCTGCTATGGACCCTCAATGAAGACAAACCTGAGGCGAAGAGATCAGGGGAGATGGTGCGGGGTGTGTCATTAATCCCCTTATCTCACACAGATATGGCATTTCGTACTGTAATAGCTGTCCACTGGGGCAGAGCAGCCAATATGGCCGGCGGTTTGAGCCGACTGTGGTTGCTGATATAAAGTCATTAAGGTGTAGATTTTAGCAGGGTGATTTATTTAAGGATTTATCAAGGTTTTTTTTCAACAACAGCACTGAGTGATTTGAAAGCTTTCAAATCCAAATGGTAATAGCTATCTGGGAAGGGAGGCAGAGAGAGTGAAAGACAGGAGAGAGAAACGGAGAAACTGAAGCAATAAGAGTGAGAGATGGAGAGGGAGAGGGCCAGGCAGAGAGAAGGAATACGATATGGAGAGACGAGGAGGAAAAGACGAAAGACGGACCTATTAACACAGAGAAAGAGCAGGAGAAAAGACACACAGACATTCACTAAAACACACGCTGGACTAAAGTAGCCCGGTCTGTGTTGACCTCGTCCTGCGAGGTTTGTTCTCTTTGTTTTCTGACTCCAGTCACCTTTCACAATGTTAATCCTTCCTGTTCCCCCGTCTGTGACGCCACTGTGCTCCTCTGTATGTGACTGTGGTGCATGCGCAGTGCTGCTGCCCACACTATGCCCACCATGGTCTTCCCATGGTGTACACACACACACATACACACACACACACACACACACATGCATGTACGAAAACTGATCTGGGAGAAAAGTGGTTGCAGAGAGACTTTATTGACCATAAAAAAGAAAAGACTGCATGATTGATATGTGTCTTGATAGCTGTTTTCGACTGAATTAATAAAAGCGGAAGGTTTAATGTGTCGTTCATCATTTTTATGCTTAAATCTAGAAGAGCAGATGAGGACAGATGAGGACGGATCTGTCAGCGGCCACCTGATCATTATGAAAAAAAGATCTAACATCAGGGATGGAAATAAATTACCAACACGTACACACTCGAGCACACACACACACACACACACACACACACACACACATACACACACACATGCAAGGCTTACAATTAATTGTTCTGCAGAAAAGTCTGTGTTTTTGGCAACACAGCAAAAAACAAGGTATTATATAGCAATATGCGGCAAAAAAATGAAAAAAAAAATCAAATCAGCTGATACAAGCGAGTGCTTCTTTAAGAGCTCTTAGACATGCTAGAACACAGCAAGCTGCCTTTCTCTTCTGGCCCATTAAGCACAGTAATCCAAAACTCTGCACATGTCTGCGTATCTGACTGCGATTGACACGGCAGAGCGATGGCTGAGTTACCTGCTTTCACGGCGGTTCACACTGTTTGCACTTACATGTTTTGCATTAGCAGTACTGCTATGGTATGACACCAGCTGTGGATTAATGACTATATACTTGTGGAGTGTTGTAGAAAGTACCCATCGGTGATATCAGCTAAGCAAGCTTTGAGGTATTATCAATATTACTTGGGTTATTAGCCTTGGGTTGCTAACATAAACCTGGATGTATTGGTAGGCCACTGAGGTGCTAGCCTTGGGTCATACAGAATGTGCAGGTTGACTCAATTACCTTGTAGATTTGCTCTATAAAAGCAAAGCCGGGTTTCTTTTAATCGTTTTTCCTACTCTTTATTTTCCCTTTTATTCACACACTAAGAATCTCAGGCTCTTTTTCAGGGTCAGGAAGGAGGCGCCATTCCTCTGCACCTCCAGTGTCTCGGACTCCTCCTCCACGGGTTAACGGCTCGACCCGAGAGAGGGCGAGAACAGATGAAGGCCTCAAACCCAGATCAGACTGGTATGAGAAGCTGCCTGCTACCCTCCGGTTTCATGTACAACACCCTGGCCCACAGTTCTCATTCAGCACGAAACGAATGGAACAAAACATGTAAGTATGTGGGTGCCTCGCTATGTGTGTGTGTGTGTGTGTGTGTGTGTGTGTGTGTGTGTGTGTGTGTGTGTGTGTGTGTGTGTGAGTAAGAAAAGGAGCAAAGGGAGATGTTGGAGGGAGGGTTAGTGAAAGAACGTAGTGTGATTAGATCAGCCCTGAAGTCCAGCAGAGTTGGACAGAGCTGGAGTTGCGTTGCCGGAAAGGCAACTGTGCAGCTTCCCAGCCATTCAGGGACTGGGCTGAGAGTCCAGGCACACATGATGGATAAAAGTCATCATCAATGAAGAATAATGCTGATAGCCAATACAATTAGTGGTAATAGTAAAGAATACAGGCCCTAATCCATGATTAGAGATTTTTAGTGTTATGAACAATGGGGTATGGGTTTCGACAAACAACATAAGACAAATCCCTGTACATAGTCTGATTGTTTCGTATCACAGATTAACTATGTCAATGAGGATTATGTGCAAAAAGCCAAAAAATAAAAAAAAAACAATTGTGGAACACAAGAAGCTCAGATAAACAGAAGAGGACCACAGTGAGAAGACGTGGACGAACCACACGCTGTTAACAGCTGAAAGCTGTTTGACGAGAGAGAGTAATATCTGTAATTGAAAACTTCATATTGTCTCAAACCAGTGGTAAAAACTTCCAAGAGCAGATTCATATGAAAACTCTCGATTAAGTTTAGAGCAACGGAGCAGGTTTAGCGGCTGTTACCTTTCTCACGATATCTGTGAGAAAACCAGAGAAAAATGGATGTTGCTTCATTCTAAATCTCACAGAATTAGCGTGAGACCAGGTTGGAAGAATGACAGAGGAGCTAGCTTGCCACCAACAGGCTTGCTGTTAGACTCCCACGCTCTGAAGTCTCTACGAGCTCCCGTCTCCTGTGAGGGCCCTGTGGGGGGTTTACTGAAGCTGTTACACGCGCTTGTGTCACACAGTCCTCCTCACAGCAGGGCAGCAATATTGCCTCTTGTGTCACGCAGTGATGTTCTTGTTTAAATATCATAGTCCCCTGTATTTTTCTTACCTTGAAGTTCCCAAAGGAACAAAGCAAGGAAATTTGCATTACCATACGGGATGTCAAACACACAGTGGAGGTCATGCTATAAATATTTTGGCACTACAAAAAAAAGTAACATAACAACAAAAAAATGACCTTTTGCAAATGTATGGATAGAAGAGCCTTCATTTATTTCATTTATAACTTTCAAGCATTATTCAAATTTAAAGCTGTGCAGTAATCCTGTTGAGAATACAGCAACTAGTTAATTAATATAAATTGCCAGTGTTAGCTAATGCTTTGGAATTACTGAACGCTTTCTCTATCTACGCTGTAAGAGGGTGGATTTGAGGCCTGAAAGATTGTGGCATTTGAGGTGTGTGTGTGTGTGTGTGTGTGTGTGTGTGTGTGTGTGCTCTCTGCTAATAGAAGCTCACTGCTCACCTGACACAGAGGCTCCTGTCTTTACAGATTTGTATGCAGTAGTGTTCACAACCGCTCAAACCCAACAGATTGCAGTCTCATGGGGCCTCTATAATGTTCTGCATGGACAAAGTGTGATAAAAATGACCTGTCATTTCATACCTTGTGAGAACTTGTCTTGAACAGGTTGTCTGACAAATTAATTAACTTTTTTTCCTATTTATGGCATATGCAAATAAATAGCTCTCTATTCTATTCATTGTACATACAGTATTTAGACAGACATCAAAGTTTTAGTCTAATGTCTAGTGTTTTGAGCACAGTTTAGACCCAGCCTGTTCTTTCACTCTTTTTCACTCTTTCTTTGGGTCCTTGTCACCCAGTTCTGGTCTGAGATCAAAGTGCTAACTACTCTTACACGTCCAACCAACAGAAGACCATCACTGTCTCTATTGGCTCTCAGCCTCCCGATGACAAAAGTGTATTGAGTTGGGTGGAAAAAAAACAGATTGGCTGCAGATAGAAAAGTGAGATTGTTCTTCCTCAAGAGAAATGAGAGGGTTTTTTCCCTCTGGTCTTTCGCCTCCTTGATGGTGGCGGGTTGAGTGGCAGCTGACAGGAACAAAGCTCGTACACTTCCTCATGTAAAGAGGTCGTGAGAGGTCACACTGCCTCGCCTGCCCGTCAAGCGCTGTCGTGAAAACAACATCCGACAGAGAGAATGAAAGAGAAAGAGAGAGAAACAAACATAAAGAGAGCGAGAGAGAGAGAGAGAGAGAGAGAGAGAGAGAGGAGGGGATTCATTGTGGGGGAAAAACAATTAGCAGGGAGAACAAAACAGACAAAGAAAAGGAAAACATGAAAAAAGTAAGTAAGGCGATTTCTTCTTCTTTGGGTCTCCTGGCGGAGGCTGAGCCTCACCATATTGTACAACCTGTTCTTATATTTGTTTTCTCTGCTTCTAGCTACATGACACATGAAAACAGAAATAAACATTTTAGTGGCACTAGAACAAACAGATGTTGAACAGGTATAAAACTTTGATTTATCTTTCTCTCTTTGTTCTCACCATGCTCATATGAACCCCCTGAAAAATGAACACCTCTAAGACCAAACACCAAACCCCTAGGACAGGCTGAGTCTCCCCCTGGTATCTCTTCTTTTGATGAACCAAGACTGCGAGTCGAGTTCATTTCCTATCAGTTCCCAGCCTCACGGGCACTCTGGAGCACCCCAAGACACTCGGAGTGGTGGTAAATCCAGGAGCCACACAGCGTCGCCCACTGCCACCACTCATAGAGCTCCTCCAAGCTGTTTACACCGTTACCACTCAGTGATTTTGACTGGGGATGCTAGATGCCTGAAGTCTATATCAGAACAATGATGAATGATACGTCTTACAGACCCTGCTGCTTGCTGAGGGCGAGAAATGCTCAGATCTGCCACAAGTGTTCAGGTGTGAGGAGTAGCCTGTGAGCTGGGTGATTTTTAAAGGTTTTGACGTTGCACAGGGTGTCGAGGTTGCATACAAGTGACTATAGTGATGATGGTTCAAATCTTGGCCAAAGCATTGCTCAGTGTCAGTAGCCTCTACAGTATTTACCCTTGAGGCACAGTTTCTAACATTCTTGACTGCTTCATTGACTGGCACCTTTGAGCAGTGCTTCAGGGCTGGTCCAGTAAAACATCCTATTCCGTCTGAGGCTGAGTCCACTCAGCCTGGTTTATCATAGAGATAAAAGACTCTGTGCATTAGCCAATCTGGGTGTGATTTATTTTTGGCTTCATGGCTCTCTGTGATGGCTTCTAAGGTAAGTCCATAAACTCCAAAGACTCATAGCTGATTTTCACTTTACTTCATTAACAGGCAATGTGGCTTATAGCGTTTGCTCCATGACACTCAAGATGTTCAGATCAGTGCATGTCACATCAAAGCTTGGCAACTCCATTTCTGAGTTCCGGCAATGGGATGAATTCAAATTATACTGCATGAAAATAAAACCTAGCGTAGAAATGACATGACACTTTTTAGATGATGTGATACATGGCGGTGTTTATTCCCTGAAAGGACAAAAAACCCTGATGAAGTACTGAACATACCACCCCCCTACCACCCCCACCCCCCTGGCCAATATCCATCACCCCCCCCAACCACCACCACACACCTAAACTAGCCTAGACTGTATAAGCAGATATTTTAAACAGTTCAGACAACACTGCTCCAATAAAGAGCCTCGCATTTACCTAAAAATTTGCATAATTCATTTGCTCTTGTAGCCTGCAGGGTAGTGGGTAGTGTAAGTAAGTGTCATCAAACCTGTGTAAACAGTGCAAGCTAATCATACACTCCTGCTGGAAAAGAGCTAAACACAGAGAGCAGAGTGTAACTGGTGTGAGTCAGATTAAACTGGGATGAAACGGCAAGTACCACCTTCCCATCACTAAAATGTCAAGTCTTTAATTAACGTTCAGTGTTAGACTTCTAGGCCTTGGTGGGATTGTTTAGTCTCATAAATTTGCACATTTAACCAAACTTTATTATTTTTGTAACAGTGTTCTTAAAGTTATTAGACTTAATCTATTTTTTTTATTGCACAAACAAAATGTGAAAAAAAAAATGTTTTTGAAATGGAATTGTGGTATCATTCCAAAATAGAAATTATATATCATGTCTAATACATAGATTGAATAGTAATCTCAGCATAAAGAATGTGACAACACAGTGAAAGTCAATTTGCATACTGTGTTGAAATCACTTGTGTGACATTGTTGTTGGGTGAATGAGTTAGGGAATGAGGTGCGAGAGGAGTGAACACCAGAGTGAACACAGGAGTGAACACAAGAGTGAACACAGTTCATAGAGTTCTTCTCCTAGACTCTAGCAGGAGTCACTGATGTGAGCTGAACTGTGAGTGAGTGATCTTTGAGGGGATCTGGAACCACATCTACCACACAGGTAAATTGGCCTTGTAGGTGCTATCAATGATCTTACAGTGGATGACATAAAGGCCAAGATACATAGATGGAACTTGCAACCTGGACCAGTCCTATTGTCTGCTATGACCACCCACATGTGATCTGGCCAATATATCGAGTCTCTCCCTGAAGTTTTCTCTTAAATGCGGCCATGGCCTTTCACACTCAGTCACTGGCAGGCTACATGGCCTTCTGACTGTCTGTGAAGTTCACTAGGACAGCTGGGTGACTGGAGGAATGCATCTCCCAGCGGACCAGTGGGGGTTCTACAGTGAGGGTTGTACAGTGGGGGTTGGAAGCCCAGAAAGCACTTGAATGGGGCGAGGCAAGTGGATGGATGGTAGGGGTAGTTTTGAACATACTCACCCCAGCGCTGTTTGGGCTTACTCTCCCCAGGGCAGGTGGGTAATGCCGAACGAGGGGTGAGCCACAGGAATCCGCCTAGCTTCCGTTCGACATGCTACTGTTCATTCAAAGCAAAGCCAGAAAATATTAGCAGACCACTGTGCTGCTTGTCTAGCGTTGAGCCCATTAGCTGCATGCAAGTACTGTAGATTTTCGTGATCATTGATTACTTTGCATGAGTGCGGGTTGCCCTCAGGCCAACTCCATGAAGGGCAGCTTCATGGCCAGGAGCTCCCCGTCAGTGTAATTAATCTAGTGCTGATGGAATTTGCATTTCTCCAGTTTGCAGTATAGGTTATTATGATGGAGACTGGCTCGGACCTGGCACATGTCATAGATACGTTGGTCCAGGGAGGGAGAATAGACCAAGGTGTCACTCATGTGTTTTGACAATGGATCTACTCTAAACTCCCATAAGAGTTGACTGGGGCTGACTGGGCCATACAGGTGGGACTTCACCCTCCCCTGATGCATATCAGGTCATAGGCTCTGTGCAGACTGGGAAATAGAGAGAAGCAAAAGGTGACAGGTGATGGGAATGGACTAATAAGTAGGGGATTGGGATCTGGGAAGTGATAGGACTGTGTGATTGGCGGATGAGCGGGAACTGATCTGGCTGGGTGCCAACAGCGGTGTGACAGCTTGCATGCAAAACGACAGCACTGCGATCAGGGGGTAAACAGAACCGGGGTTGTGAACTGCACGTCCACAAACCTGCTTCGGCTTACTTGGAGGAGCTCGCTAAGAAATAAAAATGTGTCTAGTGCATCTTACATAAACACTCAGGAAGTTAGAATATGTAACTCTTATATAACAGAATACATTTTAGAGGCCACGTTTGCTAAACAGAGGAGCACAAAACATGATCATGCCGTCTTTATGAATAGCCCGAAGCTTCTTCCACTCCCATTAATACTGAAGTAAAACAAGGAAGATCTTTAAGAAGCCTAGAGGCATATCTGCATACCATGACACTGATTAATCTGGTGCACCAAATGTGCATTAGAAGACTGAGCTGGATGAAGATTCCAGCTTTGTTGAGATCCAATGAAAACAAGAGGTTTTCACAACCATCACTTAGTGATAGATATTATATGTAACTGACCTTATTCAATTACCAATAATGCACTGTGAATCACACTTATTATACTGCTAATTACACTAGAATGCGTCTTACATCACCAGTGTATGCAAATGTTGTAAGTATGCAATAATATAATGGTGTTCATGGTTTAGAACAAAGAACGATCACGGACCAACAACAGATTCTCCTTTAGATAATAGCTTTATCTCTCACATCCGAAAACATAAACCGCTGATGAATTTCATCACCCTTTCAGTTGGCCTCTCCATCATCTCCATGTGCGACAAGGACACACATAAAAGTGCATAAATTATAGGGCTTAAGAGAGCGGCGACAGTTTGGCGTGTCTGTCCTGAAGGATATCTCATAAATTCTAATCCTGACAGGTATGTCTGCGCCACAATTGACTTGAATACTGGTATGTTTCTCCACTTTGGTCAAAATATATGACAAGGATCACTTGGTATGTTACTATTTAGCATAGTTGTGGTTAACAATGGGACCCACCCAAGTAAGGCAATTTGGGAACATACTAAAGACTCTAAACACATGTTTAAGTGAATGTAAACATTATATGTAACATTTTAGCTAACCAGAGCATCTATACAGTCATAAGTGATCCTTTAAAACGAAAGCAGTAATTCATTTTTTATGTATGTCATTTAAAATGTAAGAATCATAAAAATTTACGATTGTCATTTGCTTTGTCCTCCACTTGATCTTGATTTGCATCATAGCGCAATTTGAATGAATGATTAGAAGAACATGATTATTCAAACAACTGACACGTGGAAACACATTAGCATAATCAATGAACTGGATCACTGTGCCAATCAAAGGTGTTGTTACTAGTTTTTCTGAGGCCAGGATCTCGGACACATGACTATGTAAATCAGAGTAAGTGGAGTATGGTGAGCACAGGCTGAACCGATATGGTAATTTTCTCACCGGACAGCTCAGGCAACAACTACTTCATCTTCATCCTCTCAATCTATACGTATTGACTTCAGACAATCAATGGCTTACTGTGCATGCATTACCAGCATAATGTCATTGTGTTCGTTAAAGAATTACTCGTATTTTTCTCGACTGTTCATCACAGTTATTTTGACCTTTGGCACAGTTCAAAGTGGGTGTAATAAACTTTGTGAGCTGTGTAATCTACTCATTACCATCACCGTGGAAGAAAATTGGGTTATTATATTATATAATGAGTATTATAATTATGGTAATGTTCATAACATTCCTCACCTGTAATTTAGGCATGTCCAGACCATTCAGCTTTTCTATAACGCATCTCATTCTCAAACTCTGTGACTGTGGGATTCACTATGACTCCACCTTCATTAAAGAACCCTGAGCTGGACCTAGTGAAGATGCTGTCACTGCAATTCCCGACATGTTAAGGCCTTAAGAACTCTGAGGCTGACGTGTGCATCTTATCCTGTTCCCACACAGCCTGTGTGACAGCCAAGGACAAGACGGGCTGTGTGCGTTTATATGCCATGCACATAACCTTCTTTATGACCTCCTCTATGGTGTTGGATTCATTGGTTAGTGGGGTGAAATGTGCCAGTGCTGCTAAACAGGTGAAGTAAATCCCATGTTCTTCAACTCAGCACTGCCTGAAGATAGCTCGCCGTCTCAGTAATCCTCCTTCATGAAACACAGTGTGTATTTAAGCATTTTGAGGGCAGCTCCATTAAAAACGAGGGATGGGATGAAGGATGTCATGTCTAATGAACACCTGTGAGGGCTCAAGAAACCCCAAAGCAAACAAACATGAAGAATACCGGCATCACCTAAAGCTAGATCGGTTTAACCACTTACATACCACTGACATCCCGGGTTTGTACTGAAGCGAGGAGAAGTGAGACAAGCTTTCCTGTGTTGCACCACCAGTGAAAAGTAAACGTGTTAAGTGCACAAGCGCTATGGAGCCGAAGCTTGCGTCATCTCTGTTAGCGCCGACTTCAGGAACCTACAAGGTGTTCCGAGATGGAGGCTGTGTTTCTCGTGAATTACATTATTGAAAATTTGTGAAATGTCTGAAATTTTTGTCTGAGTGCTCCTACATGGACCGCAACCATCTGGGTGATAATTACAGTGATTATCGTTCTCGTCTTAGTGCTGAGCGTCCATTCACACACTTAGTTATTATTCTCAATAAGTGGAATTTTCCATATAATCTCCATGAACAATTAAGAAAGGAATGAATATTCCATGATGCTAATGCAGATGTCACACAGGGACGAGAGGGGACTGATTAGAGGTTTGTCCAATGGGATCTTCGGTATATTTATTATTTATCCAATTTATATTAGATGGGATCACACTGAGGGTGACTGGAAGGTTGCAGGTCATGCGACTGGTGGTGCACAAACAAACCTGAGCACCGATTTATAATACAGGCCAGCAGACGGACACCTGAAGTAGCTTTCATGAAATCTGCACACATCATGTAGATACAAGTCTGTAAATGAACACTCACTGGACACTTTATTAGGTACACCTTGCTAGTACCGGGTTGGACCCCCTTTTGCCTTCAGAACTGCCTTAATCCTTCGTGACACAGATTCAACAAGGTACTGGAAACATTCCTCAGAGAGTCTGGTCCATATTGACATGATAGCATCACACAGTTGCTGCAGATTTGTCGGCTGCACATCCATGATGTGAATCTCCTGTTCCACCACATCTCAAATGTGCTCTATTGGATTGAGATCTGGTGACTGTGGAGGCCATTCGAGTACAGTGAACTCATTGTCGTGTTCAAGACACCAGTCAGATGATTTGCGCTTTATGACATGGTGCATTATCCTGCTGGAAATAGATATCAGAAGACACTGTACAATGTACAGTGTGGTCATAAAGGGATGGACATGGTCAGCAACAATACTCAGGTAGGCTGAGGCGTTGACATGATACTCATTTTTTACTAATGAGCTCAAAGTGTGCCACGAAAATATCCCCCACACCATTGCACCACCACCACCAGCCTGAAGCATTGATACAAGGCAGGATGGATCCATGCTTTCATGTTGTTGATGCCAAATGTTGTCCCTACCATCTGAATGTTGCAGCAGAAATCGAGACCCAATGTTCTATTGTCCAATTTTTGTGAATTGTAGCCTCAGTTTCCTGTTCTTAGCTGACAGGAGTGGCACTGGGTGTGGTCTTCTGCTGCTGTAGCCCATCCGCCTCAAGGTTCGACGCGTTGTGCGTTCAGAGATGCTCTTCTGCATGTTTCTGTTGTAACGACTGGTTATTTGAGTTACTGTAGCTGTTCTATCAGCTTGAACCAGTCTGGCCATTCTCCTCTGACCTCTGGCATCAACAAGGCATTTGTGCCCACAGAACTGCCGCTCACTGGATATTTTCTCTTTTTCAGACCATTCTCTGTAAACCCTAGAGATGTTTGTGCGTGTAAACCCCAGTAGATCAGCAGTTTCTGAAATACTCAGTCCAGCCCGTCTGCCAACAACAACCATGCTACGTTCAAAGTCTCTTATATCACCTTTCTTCCCTATTTTGATGCTCGGTTTGAACTGCAGCAGATCGTCTTGTCCATGTCTACATGCCTAAATGCATTGAGTTGCTGACATGTGATTGGCTGATTCAACATTTGCGTTAATGAACAGTTGGACATGTGTAACTAATAAAGTAGCCGGTGCGTGTATGCAACCTTGAGTAAATACAGCCTCTCACCTACAGCCATATAAATCGAGAGTCTGAATCAAGAGAGTATGTTTCTCTTGTAACGTACTAATTAAACGTGCTGATGGTCCACATTTGAGCAGTTACATTGTATCCTGATGTGCAATGCATGTTTGTTCTCAAATGTGCTTCTCATCACGTGCTTTGGCGACGTGATGACATTTGAACCATGCAGTGGTTTGTCAGGAGCAGTGTTAACGCAGCCAGAGGGAGTGTGGGAGGATTTCACGCCGAAGAAGACAGATGACAGTCTGCTGCTCACTCTGCCAGAAATCCAGAGTCTGTGTGTGTGACCAGGCTAACGAATTCAGACACACCTCCCAGCCCACTGCTTTCCTCGGAGGGCTACAGAATGGCAGAGGCAGATCTGATGAGGCGTTGATTATCCTGAGATGCTAGTTTCTTCTTAGCGAGTGCCTTACATGAGTAATCTAGAGAACAATTACATTTTATAAACCAAAGATAATGACAAATCGCAAATCAGTCGATTTCTCTACCTTATATTTCTAAGTGACCTCCAAGATGAGACACAGAATCCAGAATGTGAAGTTATTCTCATTATTAGTTCGTATTGCAGTACATGAAAAAAACATACATAAAGCAACATACATGTCATAGCTGAAACACGCTGCTTCACTTGTGTGACTATAAAGCCAGTAAATGTCCCGTGGATCCTAAGATCTGCGGGAGCCGCTCCAGAGACTCCAGAGACGGGCTGCTCCTGCGGTTAGAGGAGGACTAATTGGAAGGCTGCTGCTTTGAATCGTGCCGAATATGGCATGTTATGTCAGACATGTCCGAGTCTTAGGGCCTACGAGTGGAAGTGCTGTCCTCCGGAGTGCAGAAGGTGATCATCTGCTCTTACACAGATACAACGGGGAGCACAACTTCTTCTAGATGCTAAACTCCATGTTTTTGTACAGAACTTTGTTTCTGTTAGGAATACTCCGAGCATCGAAAGGATGAATCAGCTGCGTGTAAAACCTCCGTGACATTTTACCATCCGCACGCTTCCGTTATCAGACGATGTCGGATAACAGACCAGTAAAACGAGCGATTCTCTCTGTTTTGAATATGCTACGTATAAATCAAAGGGAATGTCTGTTTCACGTAAAATACGTGGCAAGGGTGGAAAGAAGGCAGCTGAAATGTGCAAAAAGTGTTTAATCGATTAACATAAACACGAGGAGTCTTCTGGTTATCGGTTCGCTTGGAGCACTTAACTCGAGGAGAATGTGAAATATGAACGCAAGGTAGCAGCATATTGAAAAGCCCTCTCACCGCCTACAGAAGCGGCATGCGACAAAACATTTTTCATATCAACTTTCACATCAACAAGCAAACCTCCCTGCTAGCACGGCATCTGCTTCAAATAACTCCAACAGCACACATGCGGGAGCCAAGACGCTCCCGGGAACTACTGAATCATATTGGCTGTTTTAATATCTATGTATATAAGGTATCACCAGGCCCTCGCCAGGCGATATGAATAGATTATAGGATAAAAGACTTGGTTTATTCATAGTGTTTCCGAGCTTAAATAGATATGGAGGGTTTGGGATTTTGTCAACTTTAAAATGTTATTAAGGGTTGTGAGTATAGTGAGACTACTGCTACATTACTGCTGTAAACACCCTGCAGTGAGAAACCGTGAGCTATTTTGCCTTATAAAACACCGCCATCTGGTGGAGTTAAATGTAACTATGATACATTATTTTAAAAAATTCATGACATTATGGTGCGATTTCTTAAATCATTTTTTAAACCATATATATATATATATATATATATATATATATATATATATATATATATATATATATATATTTTTTTTTTTTTACACATTTTTTAAACACAAAAATGTTCATACCTATGTACTGAAATAACCATCAAGGCCATGCAAATGAGACACTGGCTCAGTCATTTGGTATTTCCATTTGTTATTCTAAAACGTAACAAAATTCATATGCCCTGTTAATCTAATAAGTGTTCTCACGTTAATCTATACAAGTGGTCTCACATTAATTTATAAAAGTGTTCTCATGCACCAGGGATACCCAGTTTCTTGCCAACTGAAGTGACTAGTTTAAAACACACACAAACACACACACACACACACACACACACACACACACACACACACACACACACACACACACAATGTTATAAATCTATGCAGAAAGACACTAGCACTGCAGAAATACAAGGAAACACTGCCAACAAGTTTGGATCTGAATATAGCATTTCTGCTGGTAAATGTCATGGCGTGTCAAGCACGTTCTTGTTTGATGTACACTGTGCAGCAGGTCCTGCTCTGTGGTCACACTGGTGTAAATGTGACACTGGGTTTATTAGTCATGCTGTTTCTTACCCCTCACGCACTCAGCTCACTCTGAAACATGCTAACAGGCCTCTGCTTATTGGTGTCTTGTTATCTTCTTGCAGGAATCCTGATGTAACTGTCCTGCTGTGGATCTGGAATCTTTTTTTTTTTGTGGATCTGGAATCTTTCTCTTCTAGGTTTAATAAGATCAGACAAAAATGGCAATGTCAACAGAGCCGTGATGTACCTGCATCTCATCCACCTGTAATCTACAACAAAGCTGTTTTCTATTTTCATTCTCACTCACTCACTCACTCACTCACTCACTCACTCACTCACTCACTCACAGACACACACTCACTCACTCATACACACACTCTCTTTCTCTCACTCACACATACACACACATGCACACACACACACACACACACACACACACACACACACACACACACACACACACACACACTCACTTACACATTCACTCACTTACACATTCACTCACTCACACACACACACACACACACACACACACACACACACACACACACACACACACACACACTCACTCACTCACTCACTCACTCACTGTTGTTTTGACAGGAGGCACCCTGGTTTCTATGGCAACACCACACACAGAGACAGCTTGGATACGGTCGCCCTCAACAACAAGCCAGACGAAAGTGCAGGAATTAATGAGGGCCTGCTATGCACTCACACACACAGCACTAAGACAAAAACAAGCAAACATAAAAGTAAACAAGCACACACACATGCACACACAAACGTACGCACGCACACACACACACACACACGCACACACACACGCACACACACACACACACGTATGCACACACACACACACACACACACACACACACACACTATAACAGTCAAAACAAACAGGCGCAAGTATTTATTTCTGAACGTGTGTATAAACATGCATAGACACAACCACCCATATGTACAAGAACTGTAGTAGCAAACAGTCATAGTATATTTATTTCTATAGGCACCAAGGGATGTGCAGAATGTGCAGATTCTGTCCTTCTCTCACACACACACACACACACACACACACACCCTAAACTCAACCACACACACACACACACCCCAAACTCAACCACACACACACACACACACACACACACACACACACACACACACACACACACACACCCCAAACTCAACCACACACACACACACACACGCACACACTCGCACACACACACCTCACACTGAACTGGGACATGCAATCATACCTTAGTATAGAAGTAAAAACAAACTAGAACAATGCTGTGTCTGTCCTGTCTAAAGCATACACACATGCACACACATACATACACACTCAATATTAGCTACTATCAGGTCTGGTACTACATTAAAACACAAAAGAAAAAGCTTACAGTTATATGCCATGAATTGTAAGTAACCTCGTCAGACATGATCTTCAGTATGCTGTACTTTAAAGCAGGCGTACTCAACTAAATTTGTCCGCGGTCCAATTTTGGCAGATACCTGTGACCTGAGGTCCGGTGCGGCGGGGGTGGCGAACGTAAGTTGTTGAGCGGGGGGGGGGGGGGTGCGAACGGTGGAGGCGTTTATACTTTCGCGAGCGTTACTGCAGTGTTCTCCGAAACGATAGGCGTTTTGTCCGAAACGATATGTGGTAGAAACACCCCTCAAAACAGGGGAATGAACATTTACCTGACCAATTTTAATGTTGCTATATGTTTCAGGTTTGAAAAGTGCTGGAATTTAGGTTAAAGTACTTTAAAATGCTTGAAATTGTAACTACTTGGTTTCACAACAAATAGCTGTCTGACTGAATAGTTCTCTTGTATTAGGTTAACAAATACGAGCCTCTTGTAATTCCAGGACGAAACATGAGAGAACGTGAAGACGTGAAGATTGGGCGTTTTTTAAATAAACAACCATTAAATAATGTGATAAAAAGCGAATTATTTCGAGTATATGTATAAATATTTAACGTAATTATGTTTAACATGCTGGGAAATATTGAAATGGACCTTGAAAGTGACGTACAAGTGCTTTAATTCCACCTTATAAAGGTGTATGAACCCTGAAAACGTGACTTTGTTCATTGCGCTGAAGCGCGGCGCGAAGTTACAAAATTCGGGAGGTGCACGACCTCTCGAACCGACAGCGCGCGAGGCACTCGCGCACACGCGGAGCCACAGCGATTACGTAATTTTTGCCGCGCGGACCCTCGCGCCGCTCGCGAAGCGTCAACCAGGCGTTATTATTTTAAGTTGTTGAGGGGGTGGCGAACGTAAATTGTTGAGCGGGGGTGGCAAACGTAACACTCGTGACGGAGTGTTTTGTCAATAGCCCTGAAATAAATGCTACGGTTTTGTTTTGGTCCGTATCCAGTTAATCAGGAATGAGATTGGGTCCGGACAGGACTGCGTTCGGGTCCGGATCCGGACCGCGGTCCGCCAGTTGAGTACCCCTGCTTTAAAGGAAATGAGTGGGAGTGTCCTGTTGTGTCCTGTTGGAGACATTCACCCCTGGTCTGCAGGCGAGATTCACAGGCAGCGCAAAGCATGAAACTCTGTGCCGTTCATAGGCCAGGATATCCGGTCTGGGGGCGGCAGACGTTCACACAGACATCTGCGCTGCTTTATGAGACCGTGAAGGTTTGACTCAGCATTAAATGCCAGATTGGTAAAATGGCGACGGGTTGATTAGGACCTCCACTGACCAGGACTGTTCACCACAGGAAACCTCTATCAGCTTCAGTCTGTCTGTATTCTGTCAGACTGTGTGTGTGTTGGTGGTGTTTGAGAAGAGAGACATTAGTGTGTGCTGTGTGTGTGACAGACATCACCTGCTGAGCTGCTGTCTGGTGACCTGTTGCTCTCCTTCCTAACAGCAGGAAAGGTGTAACACGTCCTCATGTGAAATATGCTGTACATATACTGTACAATATAAAAATATGTACAGTATACATTCATATAAAGCACAATGATTGTTTTCCTGTCTAAGAGTTGGAAAAGTTCAACCTAACATAACAAATGATCAAATGCAATCAACTTGATGTAGCATGTAACACCTGTATGTACATTTTAATCCTGAGTGTGTCACAGGTGTAGGCAACCACTGTTGCGAGAGGTGGGTGGGGGGAGTGGGGTGGAGTTTGCCATTTAAGGGTGCAGCACTGGTGGTCAGGCAAAGAGCACTAGAACCTAGTGCCCTCCACGCCCAGGTCAGCGGGAGAAGAAACAGAGCACAAATCACATCACTGCAGTAGAGCAGCTCACCCCTCTCTCCACCTGTCATGGGTAATAAAGAAACGAATGTCTGTGTGTGCATGTGTGTGTTTGCGTGTGTTTATTTGCACATGTGTGTGTGTGTGTGTGTTATTTGTGCAGCCAGGCCAGTCTTGCCCCAGGGTTACGGGCTGCCCTTTACATTGCGAGGTTATTGGAAGGTAATGACCAGGAACACAGATGCACTTTGCGGAGGGCACAGACCATAACCTGGTGTTGGGAACATCTAGTCATTTAGCCTATTGATTTCATCCTGCATCTCATGCACATCAGCCTGATACACATCAGCCTCGAGCCATCATCACTGTCATGTACAAATAAACAAAAGTGCTCAAGGGGAAAATAAATACATTCTGCACACTGTTGCTGGAGACAGTAAATAAAAATATTCCTCTGGCTTGGATAGTTTGATGGTCAGGTTTGCATTAAAAGGTAAATGTTGTGTGTAGTCCGTAAGTGTATTGCAGGTTTCCACAAATGTGATATGACCTCTGTTTTCAACTGGAGAGAAAAGGCCACGTTCTCAGTGTATGGAACATTCATGTCTAGGCATGCAGCTCTCATTTTGTGTTAATATTTCATGAAGCTCTAATGGAATTTTTTTCTTCCCCTTATATGGAGGCGACATTCGTATATGGTGGTTTCATGGCTGTGGGACAGACTGTTTCTACACTCTAGCACCAGAGAAATGTGTCACAGCCAATCTTGCGTCATACGCATGGCCCGTCTCTTTAGTCGAGCAATTAACCATCTGGACATGGTTTAATGTTCTTGTCTGTTACCACAGTGAACGCTTGTATATGACAATTCCCTGAAGTAACTGAAGGTTTCTCTTCTTGTGGAAATCCGGCACTGCCACAAACTTCTTTCTACTGAACTGCAAATGATAAGCACTGTGTAATTGGGTGCACGGCAACACTTCCTCATCATGGTTGTAAATGGCTTCAGTAAGTGCTCTGAGGTGCTGATAAGCTGGCCCACTTCCTCTTTTCTATCCATGCTGTCCATCCTGGGCGTCTGCCGCCTCAATCACTCTCAACTGGACAGGCAGGCCCCTCACCCAATCACGCTCCACTGGACAGGCAGGCCCCTCCCCCAATCACGCTCAGCTGAACAGGCGGGCCCCTCACCCAATCACGCTCAGCTGAACAGGCGGGCCCCTCACCCAATCACGCACAGCTGAACAGGCAGGCCCCTCACCCAATCACGCTCAGCTGAACAGGCAGGCCCCTCCCCCAATCACGCTCAGCTGAACAGGCGGGCCCCACACCCAATCACGCTCAGCTGAACAGGCGGGCCCCTCACCCAATCACGCTCAGCTGAACAGGCAGGCCCCTCACCCAATCACGCTCAGCTGAACAGGCAGGCCCCTCCCCCAATCACGCTCAGCTGAACAGGCAGGCCCCTCACCCTATCACGTTCAGCTGAACAGGCGGGCCCCTCACCCAATCACGCTCAGCTGAACAGGCGGGCCCCTCACCCAATCACGCTCAGCTGAACAGGCAGGCCCCTCCCCCAATCACGCTCAGCTGGACAGGCAGGCCCCTCACCCAATCACGCTCAGCTGAACAGGCAGGCCCCTCACCCAATCACGTTCAACTGAACAGGCAGGCCCCTCACCCAATCACGCTCAGCTGAACAGGCAGGCCCCTCACCCAATCACGCTCAGCTGAACAGGCAGGCCCCTCACCCAATCACGCTCAGCTGTCCCGTGACAGCGTGAGCAGCAGGTGGGATGTTTGGTGGGAATTAATGACAACTAACAGTGGGGAGATAATTGGTCATTATCACCAGGACTTTTGCGTGGTGGAATCTTGTTTTCTCCAGCCTGTTTACTCGATGTTTAACATATAGGGAGCACACAGAAGCAGTAGCATTTCGGACGGGGAAGGATAATTACATCGCATTTACATCTGAGAAGCAACGGCCATTATTTCTAGGGGTTCAGTGTATTTGGAGACAAGCAAACTTATAACATCAGATCATAAAGAGCAAAAACACACAAAGGAAGATATCAAAAGCCACATGTAACACACTGGCGCTGTCTGGCGTCTGGCAGGCTTTCATCAAAGGCAATTTTGTGAACACCCGTGTTAGATCCACTGAACGTTTTTGCTCTTATCCACCGGGAGAAGAAAAACTACCCATCCTTCCGTATGTCGACACAGCCTAGACATGGGGAGATGTTTCAATCACAAGGAACCCAGACATGTTAAGGAGGCTGGTCAGTCCACTAGATTGCTTTTCCAAAAACCATTTAGATCATATGTGAACACAACAATTGATGTATCAAGCCATCATTATATCTGTACTCAGTTATCTGTCATAATCATTGCAAACATGCCATTACAATGAAGAAGAATGTTTTCTGATCACAACCAAAAGTGTTCAGGCAGTCATAACACATAACCAACCAGTCATACCAGTAACCTAAACTGCCTTGTGTAATTATGACATACTGGGAGAAACACAATAACATGGAAGAATTGCATGGTATTATTCCCATAAGGACACTTCATTTGCACACTGTACAGAGACTAATTAAGGGAAGGTAATTTTGAAACGTGCGTGACACATAAACGAGTCTAAGGTGTTGACGCGTTCAGGGCCTCATGTTGATGTAAGGAAGGGAACAGATGGCGTGGCACTCCGTGTGACTGGCAGGACGTTCATGGCACCAGGCATGCAGGCGTAACCCTGACAACTCTTCATCTGTTCTGAAGGGCCTCCACCATGCTTGGCTTTTCTTATTTCAAAGTACAACGAGAACAACTCCGCCACCATCGGAAAAAGAACAATGTGACACACACACACACACACACACACACACACACAAACACACACACTTCGCAGCCCGTTTCAAATACTGAAATGGTCTATTTAAAGGTAGGAGACTGGAAAATGTAATTATGTTGCCTGTTAAAGACACAATAACCACTATACCCACTATAACCACTATAATCACAATAAGAGCACAGATGACGTTCTAGATGCTTTCAAGCATGCTTGTCTTAATGAACTAAATGACTATTTCACAACTCATTCAAGTAGCATTCAAACTTCCATAAGATATTAGTGATATTAATATTTTATTTGCCACAAGGTACCACTGGGGGGCAGTACACACCAAGAAATACAATAAATACCTCTTCCTCTGTGGACCTGTTTGTATGGATGCGAGGGGTATAGTAGGGTGTTCCACTTGTGTGAATGTGTATGTGTGTGTGTGTGTGTGTGTGTGTGTGTGTGCGTGTGGAGGGGGGGGGCTGTATTTGAGAGATATTATCTAGTCAGCTGTTCACTGATGGTCTTGTTCATAGCAGTAATGAGTTCACGTCCCTTATCATTCCATCATCATTCATCACCAACGTGCCAACGTCTCAATTACTTCCCGTCCCACAATCAAGGGCTCCATAATTTTACGATGATCCATCACAGATGCAAACAATTGTTTGTGCTGAAGTCTAATTACCAATCCATGTCCTCAAACGGTACAATAGCGCCCTCTGTGCAGTACAGGTGCCATTTCACACTTCCACTGTAAGTCAGATGTAGGGCTGATCCCTCTAGCCCCCTGTGTGATGGATCAAACTAAGTAGTGCTTGTGTCATTTCAATTACTTACCAAATCCATCTAGTTCTGCCTCCATTAACTAATGACACTGCGTCCTTGCAGACTGCATTACCCATGATGCAGTTGTGATCACGTCTCATTAGGTAGTGACAGGGTTGATAATCCTTGACATTCTTCCTTCATGGTGGGAATTCCTAGAGGTCTACAGGGCTCAACCTCAGAGATGTCAGCTTTTGATCCGCCCTATCATGCCCCGATCCACACACTGATGAGTGATTAACAGAACCAATCTCTTCACATGAAGCATACAGAGAGAAACAAGCAATGTATGATCACTTTCTAAATTACACACAAATGACAACTAATATAGCTCTTAAACTAAATGCTACATTAGTCAAATCACCAGCTGAAGAGACACAGCAAGGTGCCAAAAATTACCTGAAAGAGCTCTAGAGATGTGTTACATGATTGGGTAAGGGACTTGTGAAATCCACTACAATTAGCTTAAACAAACAGAATTACTTGTGCAAAATCACATCTGTCTTTTGCTTTATTCTTATGATCAAACTTTATAATATGCTGTTAATTCCACTCAGTTGTTTGAAATGCATCACACTTATTTAGGTTAAAAGTCGGCTAAAGAAATAGCTCAAGCACCAACAACTTATGTGGAAAACGTCCTTTAATGAACAAACTCACTTAAGGAGATTGTTTGTTTTCCATGCTGACTGAATGGCTCTGTAATGAGCTGTAGTAATGGCTGGTACTGAAACACCAGAGCATCTTTTAGAATTCTGTTTTCCACCACATTGTTTGCATAAACAAAACCAGTTCAGAATACATCCAGACTGATGTTCACATTAATATCTCTTTTCTTCCATAATGTAATATGTTTTTGAGACATGAAAGACACACCAAGGTTATCAGTCTCAGGTTTTCCAGCGCATGGAATTATAGGCAAAATCCAGTCCTACTACGCCAGTGAAATATTGATTAGGATACGCACAAATCTTAAACAGGAGAGCTGATCAACATCAAACATGAAAAAGGCTTTAACTGGGAGCCTGTACTTCTTCCTTACAGACAGTAATGCACGCTCCGGTCACGCAGAGTATCTATTGTTCTAATAATGTTCCTTTCGGCACTGTCAGCTAGATGTTTTTGGATGGTGGACCAGTTCTAACCCAGCATTGATGAGGACATGTCCCAGCATTGATGAAGACATGTCCCAGCATTGATGAGGACATGCGTGAGGACAAGCCGTCCTTGTTGTGCAGCCCGGTAACGATCAGGGAGGACAGGTTGCCCCTCTTAGTCCTCAGTCCTTTTGTGGTTTCTTTCTTATAACTCTTTGTGAGTTTTTCCTTGTCACTGTTGCCTGTGGACTTGCTCCTGTGGGCTTAGACTCAGATATCTTCGCTGTTGTAAAAAGCACTATACAAATACGTTTGAATCAAACTGAACTTAATAAAACCCAGCAACACTGCTGCACCTAATAAATTTGTGGCATCTGAACACGCACTACCACGCCACCACTTGTCAGTGTTAATGCTGTATGGAGAATGGTCCTCAACCACAACTACATTAGCTGAGATGTAATTCTGCAGCCAAACTCCTCACCAATGAACCGAGTTTGGACGACAAACCATGTTTGACAAACTGATGTAAGTGTAACCCAGGCACTTCTAATAAAGTAACCTGTGAGTGTGTGTCCCAGAGTACCATAACACAATAGCACTGTACATGTGCAGGGTTTTCATTTATTTATTACTCTGATAAACACATTTGCTTTCCTCAAACGTGTAAAAGAGTTATGACTAGCAGTCAGTGCTTGCACTTGAGAAACATTGAGATCAGACTCTTGATCAGACTCTTGATCAGACTCTTGATCAGCAACAGAATCAGTGGACCGGTAGGAATAGGCATAAGGCATATCATGACAGAAATGGCAGGAGGAGATCAACCTGATTAGCTTAACTACTGTTAGGCTGAACAAGCCTGTGTCTGATAAACATTGTTTTAATCATTCCATCGTTCTGGGGCCACCGAGCAGGTCAGCTCTCTTAACCATACAATGGTTCCTGTTCAACAGACAGGCTTATTCAGTGTCATATGTGATTGGATCTCACAAATCACTGGTGCATAAAACCCGTAATTCAGTACGATATCAATCCAGAACAACTGCAGAGCAAACTCACTAATTATTATTCTGCATCTTTTGAACATTTAAGACGTATTTCACATGTACTGTATGTACGGTGTGAACATATTGCTCATCGGGCTGAGATCTAAATCCCATTAAATTATAAAATTATGTAATTCTGTATGACGTGTCTTTATGGGTGAGAAGACTCGAGTGCATCGCCCTCTGTTGGTAGAAAAGCTCCATTAGTCTTAATGTATGCTAATACTCCACTTACATGCCTTTCGGTTTAACAAACAAGGTCACAGCATGTGATAAGCAGAGGTGGCGTATCGCTGTGGTGTGTTGTGACACTGCTGTATAGTCGGAGGTTCTCCCCACAGCGTAACTGCTGCTGAGAGACCGCACACTGCTGTCTCCCCATATGAAGGACAGGTATAATGAGAGAGAGAAAGAGAGAGAGAGAGACAGAGAGAGAGAGAGAGAGAGAGAGGAGCAAAGATGATATATATTATGGCCTGTAGGATACAGAAGCCCATAGGGAGACTGTAGGTATGCTATCACAGATGGAAACAAGGATGATGGGTCTCTGGGGGCTTGAAACTTTTAGAGGCAGTGTGTGTGAGAGCTTATGTTTGTGTGTGTGAGCAGCTTTGGTGACTACAGAGACTATGTAATTCTTCAGGGAGTAGATTGAAAGCAGAGGTTTCAATTTAGTTTGTGTATTATCCACATCTAGGTATCCCTGGCCTCTCCACACTCCAAAACTAGAAGGTTAAGTAGTTCTTGAAACAGAAAACCTAAAACTCTCCTCCTCTTATACAGTTAGTGATCTCTGGATATACAAAGCGAGAACCGAGAGGCAATATGTTGTATGAGTTTTCTAATCAAACCATGAAGGATCCCCAGATGTCCACTTTTTTTTCCATCTCAGATCCCAACACACTTGAACCAAGAAATTGAGAATCATGTATCCCTATTCAGGTGTGCTAGTAGCTGTGATAGAGTAAACATGTGGACTGTCTAGGGGTTTGACGACCAGGCTGGGAAACATCAAAACATTCTGAAAATTAATAAAAATTACAAATGAAAAGAAAAGCCTTACTTCGATACGTAAATGGATACCCTTACTTGGATACCCTCACTTGGCACAGCCTTTGTAAATATGCTCAGGCACAACGAATCATCTTACAGACCACAAAACAAACTGCACACACTAGCACCACCTATGATCAACTAGGGTGTTTTTCATTTGTTCAGAAAAAAACACTGTTGCTGGAAAAGCCCTTTTAAAATAACTGAAATCTGAAATGAAAACCACAAGTCAGGAGGTGTCAAAGGATTCAAATCTATTCCACAGAGAAGACGTGAAGTTGAAGGCACTAACTTGATCTTGATCTGGCCAATTGCACAGCATCTGGAACATTATGGGTAGTATTATGCAGCATGAAGTGTAATTCCCATGAAACTGAAGAATTTTAAGGATGAATACTTTTGCAAGGCCGACATACCGAACACAGCAGCCAAAAGTACAGCACATCACCCACATACATCAACCCAAGACCTACATACACCTCCCAACAGATCACCAACGTTCACCAGCCCAGAACAACACCTAACCCCATGTCTACTATTTCTACTTCCACTATATCCTTCCACACAGTACAACATTCATATCTCTAAACCCACACACCACAAAATCACATTATCCAAACCCATTAACCCTACGCAACAATAAAATATGTCTCACACCTGGCCCCGCCCCATCTGTCATTCCACATGTAATGTTGATTTGGTTTTAGTATTCATTTAAGTCCACACCCCATTGTCATTGGTTTTGAGTGTCTCAGTTAGTTTCGTGCTATTGTTTGTATATATTATATATCCCTCATTTTCAGTTCTTGTTCACTGGTCTTTGTCTTACAGCCTCTGTGCTATGAGTGTTCGTTTGTGTTTGGTCTGCTAACTCAGCCTTCGTGTTTTGCTTCCATTTACTTATCATGTCTTCGAATTCTCTGCGTGTTGGTTTTGTTTCCATTTCCGACTGCTATGCTATGACCCTGGACCGTAATAACAACGGTCCTTCCGGATTTGCCCTTAATACATCTCGCTCTGCTCAATGAATGTGTCCGCCTCGTTATTGCTCCACATCCTCGGCATTACAGACAGACCAGCCGATTCAGGATGCAGCAGAAGAGTGAGTTTTTTTTTTTGCTAGGACGAAACTCAGGCTGCTTCAGTATAGTATGTGCCTCCCGTGTCTCAGTGATGTCAAGCCAGAGATAACTAATCCCCCTGCGCTGCAGGCGCAAGGGAGTCTCGTCGTTCACGTAGTAAAGTGCAGTCACTTTCAGTTTCGCCTGGCTTTTGCGATGAGAATCAGCTCCAGCCCCTGCTTCTGAGCTCTGTTCTATTCTCGCTTTAGATTCTACGTTTTGTGTAGGCCCAGTACTAAGAATCAGAAAGCCAATGCCCCGTCCCACATCTACGACGAGGGCAGACGTATGAAAGACCCAGAAAGCAGTTGTTCTTGGCTCCCATTGGAAGGGGGGTTTCGAGATAACATGGAAGAGGTGCTCAGAACAGAAGCCTGAGTGTCCGGCAGGGGAAGACGTTTGTCTCTGTATCCCTCCCTGCTCGGCTATGTTGTTGGCCCTCTCTTAACGATGATGTTTCAGACTATGTTTTGGCCTCTTCTGTGTGTGCACATTCCTGTACTCCCAAACTCTCCCCAGAGGCAACTTACAGCTCCTTCTTATTCCTCACCGTCCGTGGACACACTTGGCTATGGACTTCATTACAGAATGGTGCAACTTTGGAGGTACTACTGTCGTCATGGTGGTTGTCTACCGATTGTCAAAGATGTGTTGTGTAATTCCCTTCCAAACCTGCGTACCGCTATGGAAAAAGCCCAAGCCATCTTTTAATTTGTTTTATGCATGTTTGGTCTACTAGAAGAAATCGTCACCACATCTCAGGTCTGGAGACAAATTTGTGAAAAAAGCTGGGGTTAGCCGTGTAATTTTTCCTCAGGTCATCACCTCAATCCAATGGAGAGGTTGAGCGGGTCAATCAAGAAGTGGGGAGATTCCTTCAACAGTATTGTACCTCGCACAGCAACTAGCACACCTTTCTGTGCAGAGTTTGCACAGAATTCAGTGACTCATTTTTCCACCTGCATAACTCCATTCCAGTGTGTACCAACCTGCTTTCCTCACCTTCCTCACCCGACACTACTATATGAACCCTACTTCCCATGTCTTCTTGCTTAGACCTGTTCATTACAGCCCCATGTCTGTCATAATCACCACAGTTACTCCCCCTGCACCCGCAGACATCAATGGACAACCGGCCTACTCAATCAATACCCTCCTGGACTCCTGCAGAAGGCAGGGGCACCTCCAATACCTACTGGACTGGGAGAGATATGGGCCGGAGGAACAGACATTGGTACCTGCAAGGGATATCCTGGACCTGGCTCTCATCGCAGAATTCCATGACAGCCACCCTGACAGCCCAGCACCCAGGAGCCGGGGCCATCCACATAGCAGGCTGGAGCGCCACCCATCAAAGGGGGGGGTTCATGTATACTGTCATGTATCCCATACCAGCCCCCAGCATTTTCGATGCAACAGCACCACCTACAGCCTCAATCTCCTGAAGCACTTGTGCCCAATCACCAGAATACTGACTGATCCTAATTATTGAATACTGAATGATATAGACCACTGAATACTGACTGGCATCCACCCATTCCTAGTTATCTCCGCCCCTCTATAACCCCCTTTATACGACACACTCACCACTTCCTCCTTGGATTGTCGACTCATGCCGCGTAATGAGCATTTCTGGATTGTTGTTGCCTTCCGGTGTTATGACCTTTGCTCTCCCTTTAGACCTCCCGTTCTCAGCCTGACCCCCGGATTAGTTGCAGACTCTACCTGCCTGGCTTGACCCTGGATCATCTTGACTACATGACTGTTTTGCCCTGCCCTGTTGTATTTCTTAAGCTGGCTTCACCTACCCTTGCACAGCGAGCTGCGGTAGGCTGCACCTATGTAATAAAGAGCACCTGTCGCAATTGGATCCATTCGTGTCTGATCATTAACTCAACATTTCACCTTGGACTGTATAAGATTTTCTCAGTCAATTTGGTTCATTTCTCAGAACAGAATTGAAATTCTCAAAACTGTTCATTCAATCTCCACAACTCCTTGCCACTTCTCATTGTGTTTCACATTTTACAAATGCTTTTGTACATTTTGCAAATGGTCATGAACAATTGTCTGTTGTTTTTTTTTTTTTTGTATTATCAGTTGCTTATGTCATGTTTATCAAAATGTGTTCCACTGATTGTCTGTTGAATTGTCTTACTCTCCAAAACATTTAGGCTTTAGGTCATTGCCTGGGTCATTACATGCAAAAAAGTGCATGTTGGCACATTTTGGTTATTTGTCCTAAATTGTCCTAATTGCTCTCCTAACATTTTTCGCAGGTGAATCTTGGCATTCAGTTACAGTAAGAAAGGGAATTTGTGAAGGTTTAGATCAACCAATGGTCTCAACCACAGGTCAGAGGTGCATCTACTGAACCTTTACTGTAATTGGCAAACATTTATACATGCTAAACTACAGTATTACAAAGTCTCATAATGGACAGACAAGGCCATGTACAGGGTGAACAGCCAAGAGGAGTAAGACTGTGGTGTAAGGCTGAGGGCACAAAACAGAGGAAGAGGTTTGTCCCAGATGAAATAAGGGGAACAATTTTGGACCATGTTTTACATATAAATCATGGTCTTACAAACGCTGAAGCTGGTTGCCGGGTACAGCCGAATATCGGAAGAACAACCATGTATTCAATCGTTGAAACATTTCAAAGAGATATATGTAATTCAGAAATGTACACTCTGCTGTAATGCTGCACATTGACATCAATTCTGACATCAAATCTTCAATTGTATGTTTTGCATTTTTGTATTCTTATACCATATAGGATATCAAGACTAACTCATAGGGGTGGCAGAGGTCTCATATTCACCTCTCCACAAGAGGAGGCTGTATGTGCTTAGGTTTGTCTTTGTCAGTAAATTGCAGTGTGGACAATACAGTCAAACAATATGGCAGTACAAATTTGATTCCATTCCACTTTCTTGCTATCAATCTCCCACATACAGTCATGTGTAACTTTGTGTTCTGTATAAGTTTGTATTTTGTGTGTATCATGTATTGTTTCATTGATATACCACAGAATGTGCAGTGTTCTTGAAATCAAAAGCTTAGCTAGTTTCCATCAGAATGTACTTACAGTCTGCACTGGTTTTGACTTACAGTTGCACTGACAACATGACTACAAATTTTGACTGCCTTGTTCACAGGCAATGGCACATGGGCTAGATATTCTGATGGCACTGACAAATTGATTGACCTAAATATTTGCTTTTGAGGCAATAATTTTTTTTTGAGGCATATGCACCTGTTTTGTCACTCCACAATTCCCCTTGGTGTTACAATATGCTAAGGTACTACTGCCCATGCAACACATCACCCAAAAGAAATACCAGGAAATACAGCAGCTTCATCACCTAATGAAGTTAGTGTTCACCACACAAGGCAACATAACCATGCAGATCTAAACATAAAATTTCCACCTTGTGATTCTGTTACAGCTATTGTAATAGTCACTGTGTTTTTGCTATATGAAAAAAAAGTGCATCAGTACTTTCAAATGTAGCTTCCAATTCATCTGTTACAGAAATGACATCTGCATTATTTCTAAAAGGACACAAATGTAGTTTCACGGTGTGTATACACGGTAATGCCATTCATGTGTAATAGACAGAGATATCCTTGAACATTTACCTTGTGTGCTTCCCAAAAAAACACGGTAAAACCTATATCATGGCCTTGATCAGAGAGAGGTTAATGGAACAGGTCTACAATGACCTTTAGCGCAAAATGGTCAGGATGGTCGACACTGATATTAACTGTCCTCAAGTTCTCATGATTAAATGTTAAAATTACTAATATTAAACTGCAGCTACAGAGTTGATCTGTGTTCCCTCATAATATTAACAATTTAAAGGAAATGAAAATCAGATTAACGAGCAGAATGCAGTAAAAACCTACGTACACACTCTAACCATCAAGGGTCCCACTTTATTAAGTCTATACGGTGACATCACATTTGGCTTGTCTGCAAACCTCAGAAGATTCTAAATCACCCACTTATTGCTGACTAGTACAATCAGTACAGTTGGGTGCAAAATGCCATAGTACATTATTCAAAGGAATAATCACTCACCTGTTTCAGTAAATCTCTTGTTCATAAATACTGGGAGAATGAAAACATCTCTGTGGACTACAAATCAAAACAGAAAGTTGATGCAGAAAGCAAAAAGCAGTGCCTTGAATGGGAAGAGCTTCACAGCCTCCCACTTCTCATCTCAGAGCACTCCAGGTAGCAGTTATACCCCAGAGCTCCGAGAAACAGCTTTTAATGAAGAAACAGGAACCAAGAACTACAGGAAGAACTCACGGGACTGTCCACTGGATCAGACTATGCATGCATAGTGACTTAGTTCACATCTGCTGTAACCTTATTTGTCATCGTACGTAGAACGTAACCCTAATCCTGAAACATGGACTGTATCAGTACAATGTGGAACTGCAGGAAGGTATTCTCTACTTGGTCCAAGATAGACTGATGACCAGACATTAGTAAAAATAAAGTGTGTACAATAAAAACAGTTTAACTTATAGGGCTCATGAGCCTAACTGCAGGTGCATTTCCACTGTGGATTTATCTGTGCCGATTTATCTCTCTACTTCCTTCACTACCTCCCTTCCTCCAGTGCCTCGTTGCGTGAGGGGCGTGTCTGTTTGCGAGTAGGCTACTCTCCTAAACACATTCTGAATTAAAGGCCTTTTTGAAAAAAAAACCCTTTCTGTTTGTTGATTTTTGATGGTGTCCAATGGCATATATTCTCAGCCCATTCAAATATGCTGTTTTTTAAAACTGTACTTGGCTTGAAATACGGAGGTTACGCTCTCAGAATTAGCATACACCACGCACTGGAGGAAGTTAGCATTCACACGCACTGTAGGAAATGCGTTGGAAACCTGCAGTATTTGGATAATTCACAGTAGGACACTTGGACAAATAGTGATAGCTGTTATTCATTTTCCTTCCATGTCACCCAGACAGAACAATGTATGCACATCCTCGTTATGCATGGATAATGAAAATGAGCTTTTTCCTAATTGGACACAGCTACGTGACTGACGCATACAATTTACATAAAGTTGAAGTCAGCTCGGCATTTCTCCCCATGTCACCCGTCATGCTTGCCCTGTGTCCTCGCCCTGTGTCCTCACCAGTGTCCTCGCCCTGTGTCCTCACCTTGTGTCCTCACCTGTGTCCTCACCCTGTGTCCTCGCCCTGTGTCCTCACCATGCGTCCTCACCTGTGTCCTCGCCCTGTGTCCTCACCATGCGTCCTCACCTGTGTCCTCGCCCTGTGTCCTCGCCCTGTGTCCTCGCCCTGTGTCCTCACCTGTGTCCTCGCCCTGTGTCCTCGCCCTGTGTCCTCACCTGTGTCCTCACCATACGTCCTCACCATGCGTTCTCACCTGTGTCCTCACCATGCGTCCTCGCCCTGTGTCCTCGCCTGCGTCCTCGCCCTGTGTCCTCACCATGCATCCTGCCCTGTGTCCTCACCAAGTCCCTTTGCTCATGTTTACTCTCAAAAAATATATGAGGGACGACTACGGGTTAGGCCTGTTGTTTGTTGTAACCAAACAAACTTCCTTCATGTTTGGGTGTTGGATTTTTGAGGGAGAGTTGTGGTGCATAAAAACAAGACTGAATCATTATCCTCATAGTGTAATGGACAGCTCAGTGAGAGTTCATTATTATTATTATTTCTAAAATTACATCACTGAATTATTGTAATTTCTGAAACCTTCATCCATGTAGAACATTTCTGTTCACTGTGTGTGGTCATTATGTTCACCATATATGCTCACTGTCTCTGTTCACTATGGTCACGGTCTATGTTCACGTTCTCTGTATGTTCATGTATGAACAGTGCAAATGAAGCTGCACACGACACTGCGAGTGAAAACGTTGTCCATTCCATTCATGTCATCTTTCACCCTGCCAACCAATCACTGCGCTGTGTTTTGATGCACCTTTAGAAGCTTTGAATTATTTCAATAATTTGGGTTCGACAATGACACGTCATGAATCTCGGCTTCAGGTTCAAACACGGTGTCCGGCAGCAAAGGAAAGACTGCCTTGCCTTACACAACCAAAAATAGCAGATTAGTGCCTGCCTCCTGTCTGAGGACGAAAGTAAACAAACATGCTGAACACACTGAAACAAACTTCAAGTGTTTACATGGAGGGGATTGCTGAATCATTGCTATTTGTTTTATTTTTCAAAAACTGCATGAACAAGCAACACATACTGTGAACTCATTAAAACGTAGAACTCAAAAATCACCGACTTAACATGAAAACTAAGAACTCAAAAATCACAGACTCCACATTCATATTTAATGGAATTTCAGGGAGGTTTGAGGAGATCAAATCTAGCTGGTGTCAATTGAAACCAAATTCAGTTACAGCGCGCGGTGTTCTCCACTGAAGGTTCTCCTTCAGAGAGAGACAACTAAAGGAAAGCTGTAATTAAATAATTACAGGACTGGCCCTATATTGAAACTGACAGTGATACAGAAATAGCATCAAGCAGCCAAGGGCAACGAACAGCTGAGAGACAGAATCATGCAAGACACACTGAAGACAGCCCCTCAGGAGGCCATGCTAATTTACTTTTTAGTCATATTCAGTGTGAATTCAATTTGCACTGACACTGCACTGTGACATATTTTCTAAAGAACTACTTAACGTGCCTTTTATTTACTGCTGCACTAGTGAAGGAGTTAGAGTTCAAATGGCCAAAGTAAAGTGGGATTGACCATTGGGTTCGACTGAATACTGCACCAGGATGGTTTCAGGTTTACTGTAATCGTAATTGTAATCATACATAAAGAGTAACCATAGTGTTGATACGTGGACTGTATCAGGACTGTATCGGGACTGTACCGCGACTGTATGAGACTTTAATAAGGTATGCCATGTGTTCAAAGACATCAAGACAAAATCCCACCAAATAAGCAGCCGCTGAGAATGGGGGTGAATCAAAAGGCAAATGGCTGTCAGCATGACCGCTGAACAGAGGAAAAAGACCCTTCAGTTCCAGAAACAAAAGCCCACTATGAAATTACATCCTCATGTTTTCATTGACTTTGTAATGATCCTTGGAGGAAAATGACAGGCAATAATACTACGAACCAATTAGAGAGGCAAAGAGAGAGAGAAAAAAAAAATTTCATTGAAGTAATGAACAAGACTAATGAAAGCACAGAGGACAGACAGACAGACAGACAGACAGACAGACAGACAGACAGACAGACAGACAGATAGATAGATAGATAGATAGATAGATAGATAGATAGATAGATAGATAGATAGAATTTCTCTTTAATGAAGCTTTACTAGCAGAAAGCCCCTACAGAGCTTGGGCACAGAGGTAATCCCTCAGACAGTGGTTGTACAGGAAGGTGTAATGATTGTCTGAGAGGCAAACATTTCTGCAAGGACCAGAGTTGCACAATCACAGATGTTCTTTGCATAGTTCCGCTCTCACAGTGTCCACTGAGATACTGTGTCGCACCAGGGTCAGCCAGCTCTTCCCATTATTTTCAAGAAAAAAAGCCTGCACGATCTTACAGTGCTTTGAGGCACCTGGATGATAATATGGCATGGAGGATTGGTCTGAGACAGCATGTCCTCTGTTATCTCTCTTTTAAAGACCCTGCCACAGCACAGACATTCTGATGTTCAAATCCCTAATGAGAAAGCAGAGGGCGATAGTGACAACAGAAAATGTCCTGGCTTAGGGCACACGTTTAAGAGTCGAGAACCAAGACTCTAAAACCCATCCTCCACTGGGTGGCACCAGATAGTGACGTAGACAAAGACACTGGTGAAATCTGTATAAGCAGGAATAAATATAGAGGCATTCGGATGACACATGAAAAATGTCTAGGGGGATTACTGATTACGGTACACAAAATAAACGATCTCAAATATGTGGCAGTTTTGGAGGTGATTGGAGATAATGGTGGTGTATAAAATTTTAGATGTTCATTGAGCATCCATATGGGGAATATTCCCTGTTAGTTTTTAAATAATTACTTTGTAATAATATTCAATGCATATTGTAAAAAGGTAATGAAATGTAAGCTTATATCATTATTGGGAGAGCTGCAAAAAATAGTATATACAATAATGTAGCCACTGAAACTGGAGAGAATTTACTATTTGAGGACAAGAAGCTCTTCACAATGTGCTACTGGCATCATAGCAGACAGTACTGTATACCTGAGTCTTCACTCACTGGTCAAGTTCTATTCTGGTTCACGCTCAAATAAATTCTAAAATTAGTAAAAGAAAACAATGTGTTTTCCCCGAACTCTTGGCTTTAGGGTCATGAGTCTGTCCATGAGATTCGTGATAACAGACAGGAGGTCAGGCTTGTTGACGGAAATCTCAGTGAACTGCAAAACTGCCCTCGAAGGTAATTACACATCATCTACACCTTGAGAGCTGAGACGCTGAAAAGGTGAAAGAGTCTCAGGGAAAATTATGCAATATCAGAAAAAAAAGTAGAGGGAGAAAGAAAGAACAAGAGAGAGAGAGAGAGAGAGAGAGAGAGAGAGAGAGAGAGAGAGAGAGAGAGAGAGAGAGAGAGAGAGTGAGAGTGTGAGAGAGATAGATAGATAGATAGAGAGAAAGACAGCAAGGACATAAACATGAGCAATCATTTTGAGAAAAGTAGGCTGATGTGAAAGACACTGTGCTAATGATTAAATATATAAATATACTCATTGCATTAACTATATAAATATGCATTGCTGCATATGGTATATATTAGGCTACTGATATCATTTAGCTATGTCCATAGAGAGGAACCTGGGGTTTGAGAAGCTCTGAAAGGTACCTTCACCCAAAACAAAAAGAGCAAGTTATCTGTCAAAACTTGACATGGTAAACCAAACACTGAAATTACAGAGCTCAAAAATATCTAACAGACTTCAGGTTAAATATAGGAGCCTCTGAGAGACCCTCTTGATGTTTCCTGAGAGTGGAGTTGTGAAGAAGCAGAGCAGCTGTGTTCAGGGACAGAAAGTGCAGAACGCTCTTCTTTTTCTAATAAATCCAGGCTTGTTGTGATATTGAGGCATGAGTCCTCCTATGCCGGCCAGTTACTCCAACCACAAATCAAATACATGTACTGAATCCAAATGGGCCTGCTGCTATCTGAGCAGAAGCTAAGCCAGAATATCAGCCAGCATAGATGGTAGACATGAATAGGGCTCCTCAGCTCACACACACACACACACACACACATTCATATACTGTACATACACGTGCGCACACACACACACACACACACACACACACACATACACATACATAAAGTATAATTTTCCTAATTCCTTAAATTTAAACACTATTTTTCTTGCCACCATTAAACTTTATTTACTTATTTAGTTATTCATTGCCATCATTACACTTTCATTTTAAATGTATGGTATGTTGGATGTTCAATCAACTGCACTTCACAATTAGGCCAAAGCCAAAACAAGAATGGAAACATGACTGTTCGCTTGCTCTGAGTTTATCGAAAATGTCCTCTGTTGAAAAAATAATGCATGTACAAAACAAACTGCAACAGCTGCAAACTGAAAAGTTAATTTTTTCTAAAGCCCTGAATCTGGTGTAATTAGTCAAACCCATTAGAGCAGACAGAAAGCCAGTGTTGGACTAATAAATATTGATTTGTTTTATTGATCTCGGAATATGTATGAATTACCACTCTACACAGGAATGATAGAATTATGTACACCAAATTCATCTTAAATTGAAAAGCTGAACTAGAGGGTCACCATGGTACCATAATATCATCACCTAAACCTTTTAGAGTTTATTTAGAACCCTAATCTAACACATCTGATCCAGTTAATCACGTCGCTCGGTAGCATCAGAAGACTACAGCCAGGTGTTTTGGTGTTTAACTCTGCATTGCAGTGGGTCTCCAGGTAAAGAGCTGGGCACCCCTGCCAGAAGTTGACAGATAGTGTGAAATATCGAGGTGTGCTGGAATTTCACGGTTGAGCGCATTCAGGCTGAGCCAATTTTACGAGCAGCCTGAAGGTGGCTCAGGGCAGAAGATCTCAATCCAGTCCTTGTGGACCTCAGGCAAATCCTCATATTTACTTTGTTGAAGCTCTCCAACACATCTGAGCCTGAGGTGATAAAGGGTTTTGTAGCCTTTGCTTACCTGCTTGAAGAGCGCTGGGAGTTGGAACAGATCAGAAATCTGGACTGGGTGGAAATCCATGAGGACCGGATTGAGAAACTCTAATTCGTTAAAACTACAATCCAGTACTTTGGGACAGCAGCTTCTCATTGGTCTCACCTGTTTCAGCAGCAGTCAGTACTATTAGTCAATACTATCAGTCAGTACTATCATTCTCCCACTGAAGATTTCTTTATTTGGTATTATATAAAAATGAATCTGGCAGTTTGTGTGCACATCTTCAAGATTGAATTACAATAATATTTATCTAATAAACTCTGAAAAAAGGTTACAACGCAATGTTTGGGTTCTGTGTTAGAAGTGTATTTTTCAAAGGTATGAGATGTATCTATACAGTTCATCTTTGTTGATAGCAAGCTGGAATGTCAACAAATCTTAGTAAACGCTCTTTTTGTGTGGGTGTGTCTAAAAGTATGTACATATTACTCAGAAGCAGATGAACCCTCAGAGAACATATAGACTATCACTCAGACTTCATCAACAAATACAAACAGCAATTCAATGATTCAACACACAACACACAGTGACCTTCTTATGCTGCCATAAAGATAAAAACATCATCACCTACCGAGTTCATCTTCTGAGTTATTCTGAGATACCATAGCAAGGTATTAAAACTCTTTATTTGAAGTTTTTGGTCTTCATATGTTACTGTTCAAAATGAAGTGCTAAATTATTTTTCCCTTTTTAAAAAACATTTTAAATGACTGCCAGTACAATGTACAAATACATTATGTGTATGTTCATGGTGGAATGGTTTTGCTTATATTGTTGTCCTTGACTTCTGTACGGGTTTGTTTGTATTTTCTTATTTTCAGATAGAAAGTTCAAGAGAAGCACCAGCCACTTACAGTATCATTTATTACTTTTGGTATATCAGTGGAATTGTAGTTTGTGTTTGCTGTAAGCTTTAAGAGTGGAGGTAGTTTGTCCTTTGTAAACACTTGCTGTCTAATGAAATAAACCTGAATCTTAGGTGTATGAATTTTTCCAATGTACCATTTCAGATTATAACATAAGCTCTGTCTAAAATTAGAAATAAAAAGACATATGGATCTGGTGCAATTTGGATCTGGTGCAATTATACACAATGCTTGAATTCAGGGATCAAATTTTTTTACGTAATCTGGTAAATGTTCTGAAACAACTCTTGGTATCAGTGGTACCTGTGAAAGCCATTCTTCATGATCTGAGATGCCTGTATGGCCTATCACCACACACCTAAACCAAACCATTAAGAACATTTCTGATAGTCTAGGCTTTATAATAATAAAACAAGAATTGTTTGGTCCAGAACCAGTTACGTAGGCAGCAAACAGGAGGACCTTAAAGTTCAGTGCTTGGTTCTTGACTTGTGGCCCAGGACTTTTTGCTGATGTATATTAAAACCATAATCAAAACCTTTACTAAATCACAATTTCTAAAATTACATTTAAAGTATGTCAGAAACTTTTTTGCTCTTGCAAAAGTGTTGCTTAGAAACCACTTATAGTGCAGTGTTTAATAGAAGTCAGATGTATTTGGTCACCCTGTGACCACTGTGGCTTAGCCGGTATGTGGAAATTCTCCCTCTCCTTCCAAATCTCTCTCAGCACTGCCTGATTTTTGGCTAGACAAGTCAAAAGACATCAAATGGCTCCAATCTATTCTCCTGCAGCGACTCTGAACAGAATGCAAAGCAGCCTTTCAAACTCTTTTAATGGGAATTTAACACAAAGCAGATAATGGCAAAGTCAAAAGTCATTAACAAAGAATACAAGATTCCTCTCTACCTACCTGCTTTGAATTATAATTCAGAAGAGAATACTTTTTCTTTCATTTGGGGATGAGAGAGGAAAATACCATTCCTCTTAAGAATGAGTGGGTACAACGTGACAGGTCTTGCTGAGAAATGGCATTCACTTATTCTCTAACCCTCTTAAAGGCCCTGCAACATATTAGAATATGTATCACCTTTAAAGTCATTCTAATGCTGGGATTAAAGCCGAAACATCTGACATTTTGGGTCATTGATATTCTGCAGATGATTCTGCTACACTTTCAATCCAGATCCAAGATGCTGTTGTATTATGAGGGGCAGATCACCTGAAGCAAAGGGCTTTTTTCTTCTGAGAGAAGCAGAAACACAGTCTGTCTTTGATGGCAGGAGGAAGAATATGGTATATTAAATCAATGTATTTATTTATGCTCTCAGTATTAAAAAATCTGCACACAAATATGCTAACAATAACACAGCACAATAATAATATTCAAGTTTGTAAGTTTGTGCCATGACACAAAGAAAAAAAAAATTTTCAGGTGTCGTCCCACATAGAGATTACATTACATTATGAGCATCAGAATTACCACAAATCTTTGAACTAGAGCATAGGAAGATAAAGACAAGTCAACATATTCAAAATACTTTTATATTTAAGATTATATATTAGAAATGAGAACTGATGCTGCCATAACCACCCAGTAACTCCATCTACTCCAATGGATGTATAAGCAGTTTGTCGACCCACAGGAGGAGCTGAGACTCCTACACCCATACTGAACTGACCACAAGGACTAGATCAACAGTAATAAAGTATTAGAGAGGCCACCCAAGGAGAAAGGGTTCCCTCTTGAGTCTTGATTCTCCCAAGATTTCTTCCTTAATTTCATCAACTCTGAATTTCATTGCTGATTAGGGATCTGGGCCCTTAATGTTGTAAAGCATCTTTGTGACAGCTCGTGTTGTAAAATGAAGTGCATAATTAAATATGACGACTTGAAAAATTAAATGATGGAAAAATAGTCTAATCTATGGATGCTAATAATCAGGAAGAGTTTACAATACATTTAAATCTGATTTATTTTAAGTTTACGTTTTTTTTAAGCTGGCTAAATCAGATTAAAAAAACAGTAAAACGAGTATAATACAGAACATACTATATTGTCACAAGTATTCGCTCACCTTCCTTGGCACACATATGACCATATGTAACGTCTCATTCCTAATCCATAGGGTTCAATATGATGTTGGTCCCATATAGAAAGGCTTCAACTCTTCTCGGAAGGATGTCCACAAGATTTAGGTTTAATGTTTATGGGGATTTCTGACCATTCTTCCAAAAGCGCATTTGTGAGGTCACATACTGATGTTGGACGAGAATTCATCCCAAAGGTGTTCTATCGGGTTGAGGTCAGGACTCTGTGCAGGCCAGTTAAGTTTGTCCACACCAGACTCTGCCATCCATGTCTTTATGGGCCTTTCATTGTGCACTGGTGCACAGTTATGTTGGAAGAGGAAGGGGCCAGCTCCAAACTGTTCCCACAATGTTGGGAGCATGGAATTGTCCAACAAGTCTTGGTATACTGAAGCATTCAGAGTTCCTACCACTGGAACTAAGGGGATATCCCAGCTCCTGAAAAACAACCCCACACCATAATCCCCCCTCCACCAAAATTTACACTTGGCACAATGCAGTCAGACAAGTACCGTTCTCCTGGCAACCGCCAAACCCTCGTCCATCAGATTCCCAGATGGAGAAGCGTGATTCATCACTCCAGAGAACGCGCCTCCACTGCTCTAGACTTCAGTGGCGAAGTGCTTTACACCACTGCATCAGACGTTTTGCATTGCACTTGGTGATGTATGGCTTGGATGCAGCTGCTCGACCATGGAAACCTATTCCATGAAATGCTCTGCACACTGTTCTTGAGCTAATCTAAAGGCCACATGAAGTTTGGAAGTCTGTAGTGATTGACTGTGCAGAAAGTTGGCTTCTTCTTCAGCATCTGCTGACCCCACTCCATTAGACTATGTGGCCAATACCACTTCGTGCCTGAGTTGCTGTCATTCCCAACACTTCCATTTTCTTATAATACAGCTGAAAGATGACTGTGGAACATTTAGGAGCGAGGAAATTTCATGACTGGGTTTGTTGCACAGGTGGCATCCTATCACAGTTCCACGCTGGAATTCTCTTAGCTCCTGAGAGCGACCCATTCTTTCACAAATGTTTGTAAAAACAGTCTGTATGCCTAGATGCTTAATTTTATACACCTGTGGCTATGGAAGTGATTGGAACACCTGATTCTGATCATTTGAATGGGTTAGCGAATACTTTTGGCAATATAGTGTATGGGAGTAAAACACTGCAGTCCTAATAAGATAATGTATGTCTCTGGGGACAGGGCTACTGTGACAGACCTGGGCCAGTGTAGTAATGAGACAGGAACATAATCTGGATTATGTTTTGATTAGTCTCACCAGAATTTATACAAACATCTGTACCTTTCTTTTTCCAGCTTGAAGTGGCTACCAAACTATAGCCAGCCGAACTCATTTATATCTTCACCAGTATTGTTCAGTGTTAGCATATATCATCTAGACACTAGCTCTAGATTCATGTGTGCTGTTTAACTAATTTAGAATCTACCACTGTTTATCCATTTGCATAAGCATTATGACATCTAGATTATATAAACATTTATGCAAATCTATATATTAACTTTGTAACTGTGCTCAGGGTTTGTATTCTCTGGCTGATGCAAGATCTATAAGAATTTGGAAACAACTCAGAATCGTTCACAAATGATAAACATGGCTTCACATCACATATTCAGAACGCGGGGTTCATCTCCAGCAAGAATGATTGAACCATTTCTTTCTAGCCAGTGTGTTTGTGCCGACATTCTCATTTGCTTGAAGCTGCCTCAAGCAACCAGTGATAAGATAAAATAGTCATTATTTGCATTTCATCTCAAGGACACATTTGGCACTCATGCAGTGTTTTTAGAAAACCTTCCATTCCTGCTGAAAGGGTCTCATGTGAAGCGATGACAAAACCTTAACTCAAAAATCCAATTCAAAATAAACACATGATGACAAATGATTGTTCAGAGAAATGATGGCATCCTTTAAGGCAGTAACGAACATGCATAAGGAAATGATTATAACTATGTAATAAATAATCACAAAAATCTTAAATGTAGTAATTTATTAATTGTAATAATTGTTTGTGCTCACTTAAGAACACAGTTTGAAGGTGCACTCACTTAAATCCTGTGATACAATAACAGTTTTATTACCTGTAATAGAAATGTCTCTCATCTTAAATCTGTTGCTCTGTCTTCTTGATGCAAATGGCATGTGGTTCTTTGTGTCAAACACTTAAGCAAAGGTGAAGAAGCTTGCTGAAAAGACAGGGCAGGAATATGGAGGTAGTAGTGATGATTATATCACTGCTTTACAGCCGCTTCTCTGGTATAGAAGCTAATGTTAGCAGGGACAGTGACATTAATGCTAGCAGACCGCAGGACAGCAGAGAGCTGAAGACAGTAGTGAGCACTAAATGAACTGTTCTGTGGCTGCTGTCTAAGCTAACAACACGTTTTATTAAACAGCTGCTCAAGAAGGAATGGAGCTAACTAGCAGACTGACTTTCACAGAGCCACTGCAGGGAATCTGACAGTTCCTTCCATCCCCCCTGATCCAGCTATGCCACTTGACTATCAGCAGTACCACTGACCCCCCCCCCCCCCCACACACACACACACACGTACCCATTCCTACCACAGTGCTAAATTCTGATCAGATTGAAACCTCCGACTGAACATTTTCAATCTACAGAAACATAATTTCCTGTTGCACATGGATACATGCAGATATGTGTTTGTGTTGTGTCAGTGTGTGAACTGTGTGGTACACTGTGTGGTGTTTCATAGCTGTCAATCAGCATCTTCACCTTTTTCCTGTTTGTTCTCTGAATAGAAAGTAGAATAAACGTTTCTCTGCATTAAGAGCAGTGTGTGTCAAATCTAATGATCCACACACGTAACCTTGACACATTTAAAGAAAAATGATTTAAGAATGTTCAAATTCAAGCGGGATGAAAAATGCAGAGATGTAGAACTGAAGACAGTAGCTAATGGTTGATGATGGTAATGACTGATGAATATTTCTCTGTAGAGGCCCATCTCTAATGTCACACTAATTACAAAGGTCAATGTTGAAAGCAAGGTTAATTATCCCATTCATTAATTTCCTTTGTGTAATTTTCCTGCCATGTATGTTTCTGCGCAGATCACATAAGGAAAATGACAAGCTTGATGGCATGCTTAGAATAGTGCCAGCATTACAACATATTTCATGAAGACGATGAAGCATTTCTGTCACTCCTGGACAGTGTCAGCGGAGTGCTGAGAAAGTAATTCTAAACATAATTGCATGGATGCTACAAGAACATGTCTTACCCGTGTGACAGACTGAAATGTGCAACACGGCGTAAATGACCTTACGTTTCGTCTGAGCAGGCACAGGAAGTACTCTCCACCACAGTCATGCTAGCGCTAACGCTAACACTCACGCTGATGGCAGAGATCAGACCGCTCACATCCAGGTTTCAGTGATGCCTGTTCTGTCTTGTTTTTCATTAGCACTTCATCAATCCATCACATCTCCCTTTTTTACTTCTGTTTTAGAGGAAAGCTTCTGATCAACACGATATGGGATTATCAGCCCTGCTTTCCAAAGCTTTAAATCAGTGTAGATGGAACAGGTGCATTGTGGATCAACAGTTCATTTCCTAAAAGCTGATGCCAAATAAGTTGCATTGTCTGCTGTGCGTTGGCTGTCGTTCATCCAGTTTTGTATTGCGTTTCACTCAACCAGACAACCATCTTTTCTTTAGTTCCCTCTACAAGTACGTTTTACTGCCAACCTATTATGGTCTGTAGATAGTAAGAGTCAGAATGGATTCCAACCTAGGCCAAGCACATGGGGGTGATGGAACCCCAGGACAGCAGGAGTCAGAGTAAAAGCCCAAAGCTGTTTTATCCCACAGCGCCCCCTGCTGTCTGTTCCCATAAACACAGCCTACGACTCTGACTGAAGCACCAGGGGAGACCGCGGGCATTTGTGCGTGTGGGAGAATGAATATTTCTTAGTAATTATTCTCTTTAACAAGCCTGCTATTAACAGTAAGCAAGTGTGAGTGACAAAATAATGGATTAACACGCAATACAATTGAGGTTAATAACGGGCAAAGGCAGGGAACATGAAAATTTTAGGCAGGGAACAAGAAAATTGTTCAGAAAAACAGAAAATGATCAACAGGAAAAGCACTCCAGAAAAGCGTCTCAGGAGCGTGATGTAGGCACAAAAGGCCAATGAGTGTAAACACAAGAGATTTATAAGTGGTCCAGGTAGCATCCTCCAGGTGTATGGGGTGGACTGGTGGGGCTGAACGAGGGACCCCACTAGAGGGTGTAGCAGGAGGTGTGGTGTTCTTACAACATAAGAACCAGGGTGACAGGCATTACATTAAAAGGTAGATGGTAGATGGTATAACTGGTACAACCGTGAACAGGTGTAAAAGAGTTATATATTTGATTTTAAACACTGATTTGTTCATTGCTCATACACACAACAATAAAAACAAATAAGAAATATTCCAATTTCCATCACATTGATTCCTGAATCTGATTTTCCACTTCAGTGCTTAATCTAATAAGCCATAATAACTCCACCAGCACATAGTTGCTCTCTATTCCAGGAGGAGACTGGTAGAGTGTTTAAAATGAGCTGGAAAAGAGTAGTTTGGTCTTACTGAATCTCATCAGACGCTGTGTTCACGTATGACCCCCCTCTACCACCTCCAGTGGGTCCCAGGTACTCTCAGGTGAGGAGCTGCACACTTACCTGTGGAGACAGAAGGAGAGGACAGTCAGAACAAAGCAGCACAGAGCTCAAAGCTTCAACATCATTTCTGCTCCTCCAGCAGTACAGCAACACAGAGGACCACACAGTACTGAATGCAAACAGACTGTAGGACCTTAACTACTGGATTTCATTACTGTGAATTTTATTTATTCATATTTTCATTTTATGTATTTATGAATTTCAAATTCATCCATTAAAACAGAAAGCTGTGGAGGGGTATCTGACTTTAGAATACTCTGAATGTCCTGCATATATTGATATACTTTTTCATGCCTGAAGGCTTCCTAACCGTGAACTTAACCACCTAAGTCTGGTAATCACCGTCAGAGCTGCCCATTATCCTAAACAGAGGCTGCATCCTAAACGCAGGCCTGCACTTCACACCTCACTATTTATTTAGTATATAAAGAGGCAGGCGGGAATAGGGAGCTCACTCTCCTCTCTGCCCTAGTTTAGAGGGCGTGTCAGGTGATTTAAAGCCTGGAACAAACAGCCCTGCAGCCATTACCTATCACCCAGGCTCCTGAGACAGACAGAGACACGTGGGGGGGTTAGTTCAAGGGTAAACCAATTTATTTTACAGTCTATCTAGGAGACACTGTTGAATATTCTCTTTTTTTGTTAGTTTGTTGTTGTTGTTTCTGATCGGCAAATGTGTTTGTGCTTGGTTATAAATACAGTAGTGTCATACGGTCACAGGTTACCATGGAAACAAATGAATGGTCACGTAGGTACCATTCTTTTTTATATGTACTCAAACTTTGATTTCAGTTTGAATTTTAAAATTAAGTCTGATATGTATAATACAGGGTTACTCATGTTCTGAGTCCACACACCCCAGTTACACAGAAAAGAAAATATAAGTAAAAAGTAGGATAATTGAAAGAGAGTAAACGTATAATTGATCCACATTAGTGTAGTGGTCGAAGTGAATTCAAACAAAAATATCCATTTCATACTTCATTTCACTTATTTATTAACACTGAATTTTCACAGTGAAAAGACAGGATACCAAATTGAATACTTTAATAAGTTCATTAAAGTGCTCACGATTTAAATGATTGTATGTGGGGGAAAAAAAATCTCATGAAATCACTTTCTTGACTTTCTCAAATATCTGAAAGATATAAAATACAATAAAAGCCAGGTCTGAGCGTGAAAAAAACAAATCAATGTGTTTAATTGTTACATAGATTTATTTTTGTGCATTTTTCTAAAGTTTTACATTTTTTCATCCACTATAATTATAAAGCATTACCAAGAAAAACTTTCTTTTATTTTAACACTCATGTCACGTTGAGGACCCCGGCCCCTCCCTTTTGGGCGTGTGTTGCAGGTGGGTGTCCACGAGTCTGAGGGGGACCCTCCCGTTCGTGAGGAGAAAGAGAAGGAGGGGAATTCCTCCCCGCGTCACGAGGCCACGCCCACGCTGGAAGAACTGGAGCAGGACCCGGTATGTGCTGCTCAGCTGGCCGCGGCTCGTACGTGCCAGGACCCCTGCATGGCGGAAGAGTTCCGCGAGGGCGCGGTGAGAATCTGGAGACATTTACACCTGTCTCCTTCCCATGCCCTCTCGCCTCCGAGGGTGGAAGCCTGTGTCTCCGGCGCCACCTCATCGACCCCGGAGAGCGAGTTTGGGGAGGGGGACTCAGAGGAGGAGCAGGAGGAGAACTACCCGCCATCCGTGGGCGAAGCTCCCACCGTGGACTACAGCGGGGAGGTGGACCTGGCTCCCTCGGTCTACTCCGACCCCACCGTGGATTATGGGGAGGGCGAAGAGGAGGAAGAGGACTACCCTCCCTCCGTGGGCTCTTCTGCAGAGGACCACGGTGAGGGCGAAGGGGACTATCCCTCCTCATTATACTCCGCTCCCACCATCGATTACGGGGAAGGTGAGGAGGACTACCCTCCGTCCGTGTGCTCGGGCGTGTCCGAGTACACGGACAGTGAACCTTACACGGAGGAAGAGGGTAGCCCGGTGGCATCGGAACGCTCTGTAAGGACCGTCAAAGGGAGAACCAGCCCGGCGGTGAGAGCTTCCTCGGATCCATACGAGGGGAGCGCTATGAATTGCTCTCGAGGAGGGAGTTCAGCCACTCCGATGAGCTGGAGCCAGAGCGTGGTCGGGGAGCGACGGAGGAAGTCCCTACGACCTACCAGGAGGGGAGAACAGCCGCGCTGCGCCTGGCGCGTCCATCGGCCGCGCTGCGCCGGGCACGTCCGCCGGTCGCGCTGCGCCGGGCACGTCCGCCGGCCGCGCTGCACAGGGCACGTCCGCCGGCCGCGCTGCGCCGGGCACGTCCGCCAGCCGTGCTGCACCGGGCACGTCCGCCAGCCGTGCTGCACCCGGCGGAGGGTTCGCAGCGAGGGCGGGAGGGGGACTGCCCACCGCAGCACCTGCAGCTCCCGACCTCTCCCCTCTCATTGCTCTCCTCCTGGCGCGTAGCCTGGCGCCTGTTACGTGTTTGTATGTCCCAGTATTTGTGAGTCTTCCCGTGTGTATACCAAACCCATTTTTCCCGTTTGTTCCTCTATGTGTTAACGTTCCTGTGTGTATGTTTGTGAACGTCCCGTTCAACCTGTCTAACGTCTTTTCCCCGGTCTTCCCAGGGAGGGTGTGCTAGGCGATTCGTGACGGACGCTTCGCCAAGGGCCGTCACCTCCCAGACGCAGGACTGAGCGCGTCGGATCCGCCCATCGTCGTGGGTTCGGGGCACTCGGTCCTGTTGGCACCCCGGGACGGGTAGTGCCCTTGGAGGGGGCGTCTGTCACGTTGAGGACCCCGGCCCCTCCCTTTTGGGCGTGTGTTGACGTAGTCTACGTGCATCGTCTGCGTCTATGGATATCCGTGGTTATGGCATGTCGTGTGAATAATCAGTATCACCTGTGACTTGTCTCGTAATCATGTGGGGCTAATGTGGTTTGTCTATTTAATGTGCGCTCGCGCAGTGTCCTGTGCTCGTCGTTGTCTAATGTTTACACATTCTGTATTGCCGTGTATGTTATTCGTGCGCTATATTGCGCTTTGCTTGTTAAAAGTAAAAGTGACGTGGATAAAAAGAAGGGTCTGTGTCTCATCCTTCCCTGCTCCGCCGCGCGTCACAACTCAAGACCGGCAAACATAAGGATAACCATACCCTGATAACACATTAATCAAAACAAGGCAACAAGTGTTTTAGCGCAAATGTAAGCCTTCTGTACTTGAAAACACATTTGCAGTTTAACTGTTCCAAGTTGCTTCACTCCTGTGATTATTACAATAAAAGCATCCATAATTCCTACTAAGAGATGACCTATTATATTCTCTCTTTCACACCCACACTTCTCTGTGTCACTGTTGTAAGAGATGAGTTCTGCTCTGTAGTAAGGTTAGTGTAAGGGATGAATGGTGCTCTGTAGTAAGGTTAGTGTAAGAGATGAACAGTGTTGTGTAGTAAGGTTAGTATAATGAATGAATGGTGTTGTGTGGTAAGGTTAGTGTAAAGGATGAATGGTGTGTAGTACGGCTAGTGTAAGAGATGAATGGTGCTGTGTAGTAAGGTTAGTGTAATGGATGAATAGTGTTGTGTAGTAAGGTTAGTGTAAGAGATGAATAGTGCTGTGTAGTAAGGTTAGTGTAAGAGATGAATGGTGCTGTGTAGTAATGTTAGTGTAATGGATGAATGGTGCTCTGTAGTAAGGTTAGTGTAAGATATTAATGGTGTTGTGTAGTAAGGTTAGTGTAATGGATGAATGGTGTTGTGTAGTAAGGTTAGTGTAAGAGATGAATGGTGCTGTGTAGTAAGGTTAGTGTAAGAGATGAATGGTGATGTGTAGTAAGGTTAGCAATATAATAGTCTTATAATAAAGTGTAGATTTGCAGAACCATTTTATTTTTCAAACATTTTAGGCCATCAATTCCCTCAGTTTCTGATAACGAGGAACATCATTCCACTTTGAGAGAGACAAGTGATTTAGGGGGCCAAACTCAGAACAGAGGAAGAGTAGATGGTCCCACGGGGAGATGGACCTTCAAGTCTTCTCCACAACTGTCTCTAAAGTGTAAAACATATTTCAGGATTGTGTTCTGCACCTGTTATGACGTAAAACACTTCACCACTGTGAACTGAACTATGATGTGTAGATGTTCAGAGGTCAAATGGAAGACTTGACATTCATGATCACTGTCTTGAGCCAGAAGGCGGAATAATAGAGCAGTTGAACGCAAACAACGTCCACCTCACCAGAATGCCTGAATATAAGGATGCGAAACAGCTGAATTTGGTTCCAATGTAGCTCTGTGTCAGTGGGGATGTCCATGCTGGTCTCAGATCACATTTTCAAAGGATGTTAAGAGACAAAGTTAAAACACACTTTTTAAACTTGTTTCGTGTTCCACAAATAAGTCATAGGTACAGACACAAAGAGTTTGTCCTTGTGTGACGTTCAAAAAATTTGTCAATCTGAAATGCACACATAATGTAAAGTCAGTGTGTTTATGAGTGTGAATGAGTGTGTGTGTGTGTGTGTGTGTGTGTGTGTGTGTGTGTGTGTGTGTGTGTGTGTGTGTGTGTGTGTGTGTGTGTGTCTACACTGGAGAAGCCAAGATTATGCATAATGTAAACGAAGCATTGAACAGTCAACCTCTTGCCTTGCAGACATATGGAATTAATATTAAATTACTGAAATTATACCCAGGACTACACAAGAGGATTAAGGCCACTATAAAAAAATGGGTATAAAAGGGCAGCCAGAATTCTGAGATTAAAGTCAGAATTCAGACTTTTTTCTCACAATTCTGACTTTCATCGCACAATTCTGAAATTAATCACACAATTCTGACTTTATTCTCACAATTCTGACTTTAATATCACAATTCTGACTTTTTTCTCAGAATTGTGGGTACTTGGAAAAAAGTCAGAACTGTGAGATTAAAATCACAATTCTGAGAATAATGTCAGATTTAAGTCAGAATTGTGAGAAAAAAGTCAGAATTCTGACTTTAATCTCAGAATTCTGGCTGCCCTTTTTTCCCAATGCCCCATTTTTTTATAGTGGCCCTAATCCTCTTCTGTACAGGACAAGGCTAATCACAAAAACAAATCTTAGTCATATGATGTTAAGACATTACCCAAAGTAAAAAGCCACTATGTGGCTGTAGTGTCTAGGTAAAGCCACTTGTTCTGTAGTACTGAAACTCTGCTGTTCCACAGAGGGAGGGAGAGGGAGAGGGAGAGGAAGAGAGAGGGTGGGTGAGGGAGTGTGAGGGAAGGAGGCAGAGGGAGGGAGAGAGGGAGAGGTAGAGGGAGGGAGAGGGAGGGAGAGAGAGGGAGGGAGCGGGAGAGAGAGCTGCTCTGTGAGGCAGCAGCCCTGCACTGCTTGCTGAAGTCATGTTACCACTGTTGCAAATGTATATTCATTAGAAGATGTAATTTCACAAGTAAGTCACTTTCTGCCCGGTCCCTTGTTTCCCCCACGTCAAGCCTCCCAACCTGCATAGTATGATTAGTGGAAATGAGTCATTTCATTTCAGCTTCCATCACAGACTAATCAGGTAAAAACCAGGTAAGAATTGCTGATACCAAACCAATAAACTCTCTAGACAGTCCTGAAAATGGAATTGCGTAGATCCAATATTTAAGCAACGCTGAGTGTGTCCACAGTTCTGTGATTGCCCAGGTGGTAGGAGAGGCTGATCATATTTCAAGGGAAAATGGCAGCTTCTACCACAAATGTTAAAGTGTGTATTTCAGAATGATGGGAATTACAGATAAGGTCTCAAAGGTCACCATCACCATATGTAAAAGGCTATTTACTTAGAGCTTTCTCATATGACTAGCACATTTCCCATTACAGAATGTCAGAGCTCTCTCCAGCATGAAGTCAGAAAGGTCACTTCATGTAGAGGGAAAACAGGTGTGGTAATGTGGAGTGCTTTGTGTATTCTGCTTGCCTCGACTGGGTTACACATTACTTTGCAGAAAAAACAGGCAATGAAGATTTTGGGAGGAAATACGAGTTATTTTAATAATAATAAGTTCAATTTATATATCGCCCTCCTCATATCCAAAGGTCGCTTTACAGGAGCATGAAAAAACAAGAATAATAATAAAAAAAAGAGTGATCTTACGTCGGTAAGTAGGAGAAAGAAAATAGAGAGAACAGAGGCAGGTTACGGGCTGTAAAAGGACAGTGAGAGCACGGTTCCTAAGAGATTATAGTAAAGCGTCCCATCATCTGGTGGACATGATACTGAAAGATCTGCTCCTCACACTTACCTAACTGAACTGTGGGACATATAAAAGACATGTAGCAGAGGACATTTAGGTATTTAGTGTTTAGGCAGGACAGTTGAAATGCAGGGGCACTGGTGATAGTCTTGTGCTAGACCTTGTAGTGATTTGTATATTAGCAGTATAGTTTAAACTGGATGTGAAGTGGGACAGGTATGCAGTGTAAGTGAAACAGAATTGGGGAGATATGAGATGTTTAATGCCAGTGAGAAGGGAATTAAAGTGGACAATTTGAATGTATTTACCACTTTCAGTAACTTTCATGTAAAGCAATGGTGAAAACAAGCAATATAAGAGATATAAAAATGCTATTTTGACCAGAACCCTAATAAAAGGATTTGAAAGCCAGGACAGAATAAAAAAGTGTGGGTTACAGACTACTGCTGAAGGTTCAATAGAGGCACCAAGTAAGTTCATTGTGAAATTTGTTATCATAGACTTTGGCCTAACAAATACAATTTCAGTTCTATCGTTTTTCAGTTTGAGAAAGGTACTTTGCTTACAATGTTTGAGGTCTTGACTGATAAAAAATATATAAAAATGAAGTCCAATAGGTAACATACAGACAAAAGGAGAGAAGCAAGAACTGTTCCCTGGGGAAGACTGTGGATAACGACACAGACAGCTGAGTTAGCTGAAGAAGGCCAACACAGTTAAATCTATAACTTAGATGTGACCAATTGGACAGTGTCCAAAGGTATTTACTATGTAAGACTTTGTAAACCTCTAGGCACAATTTACTTGCCCAAAAGCATTAGTTAAAGAACATGTCTTTCTTCAAATCAAATCCAGTTTATGATGTAGTTATGCTTTTGGGTTGAACCATATTTGTGTAGCAGAACCAAGAACCAAGTGTCTACATGCTCTTAAAACATGCTTATGTGTGTATGCGCATCTACCTGCATCTACACTCAGCACACCCTTTCCCCCAACACACACACATGCACACACACACACACATGCACACACACACACACACACACACACACACACTAGCCATTTAGCTTTACACTGTAAATATACTATTGATGAGATTATTCAAATTCTGGTTGTTGACTATGGGTCTGTCCCACCCTAGTGAGCTGTCTAAGTAGGCATTGATTATGTAGGCAGCTGTTTAAATAAGCATCATAAAAACTGACATCTCTCCTCATAAAGCAGATTATTGAGATGCTCCAGTATAGAACAATTTCATCATATCTTGTTCTCACCCAATGTATGCAACACATTGTAAATAAATGTGTTTATTTACCTCAGTTTCTAGCATTGCCTCATCGTTTCAGCATGATGGATTCTCCTTTTCCCACGATTTTAATTGTCATGTTAGATAAGCTAGCTACTTGTGCTTATTAAATTTATTAGCTAGCTGGCTATCCACAACAATAACTTGAGGCTTCAAACTCTGTCAATCCCTTGGTGTATGAAACTGCTAAATGGTCACAAACTAACCTAAAAGGTAAAAAATGCTATGTGGTTTTATATTAAGAATCATATTTTTTAATGTTTCTTGAATATTTTAATTGGGACAACGTCAGGAACTATGACGTATAGCGCTGTCTATGTAGCTGTCAATTTTGGAGGGCAGTTCACATTACAGACAAATAATTAAAGAGTCTGGTTAATAACTGAAGTACAGTAATCTTATGTAGCAAATGGCTACACCAGAAGCAAACATGTTTGTTCTGTCCTTGTCAGGCGCCCATTCACTTGACTAGACAGACAGCTAACGATGGAAAGAATTTCTGAGGCAGAAGCGAGTTTTGAACGTTTACTTCAATCTTCAGATACATAGAATTCTTCCTTCACTCTCGTAAAAAAGCAAACAAACAGAAATGTACATAGAAGTGTGTTCGCTGCATCTTCTTACATACATTTTCAGTAGCATACGAATTACATACAGAAACGAACATACTAGTTAGCTCTACATGACTTGCCGAAAATCGTCAGGCATTCTATCTATACACAAACAGTATAGACTCATAAAGGCATGAATTGGTCATTTTACATAAAACTATAAACAATATCCACTTACAAGCAAAGCCTTCTCAAGGGCAAGAACGGCTTATAAGGATGAGCACCTCTTCACTTTGTGATGGTTTAAATTAACTGAAAAAACGAACTTCTTCTCGAGCTAGAAATGACATCACAGAAAGTTCCATCAGTTGAAGGTAGGCTTAATAATGGATTTTTTACTAGAAGACACCAGGGTGGCGTCAGAACCCCAAACATTTCCATGTCATGACACTCCCCGTCTGGTATTGTGGGATACCACTACAATTGCACACTATATATTACGTGAACACACAATTAGGGTCTCTAAACACTGTCCTGTGACTCTAGATCATTGTGAGACATGAGAAGCACTGTTTCAGATACAGGTCTTTGGTAGGTCTTAGTTGCTCCATTCTTGAATATCTTGACCTCGACTTTTCTGACCTTACCATCTTTGTCTGGAAAGGTGTCGTTGATGAGTCCCATTGGCCATTCGTTACGATTTACTTGCTGGTCTTTTAGCAGCACTAAATCTCCAACTTGAAGGTTCGGACGGTCGGTCTGCCACTTTCCCCGGCTTTGAAGCGTCCCTAGATACTCCCGTCTCCATCTGTTCCAAAACACATCCGCAAGGTGCTGCACCTGCCTCCATTGCTGCCTGTGCAGATCTTTTCCGTCTGAACCACCTGGGAAAGGAGGAGGAACGCAGACCTTTTGGGTGAGGAGCATCGCTGGTGTAAGCAGGAAAGGTGAGTCTGGGTCTGTCGTGATAGGGGAAAGTGGTCTGGCATTGATAATGGCCGTTATCTCTGCCATAAGAGTGGAAAGCACCTCATGTGTCAATTGAACACGGCTGGACTGGAGAAGCATTGCATCTAGGATGCGTCTAGATATCCCTATCATTCTCTCCCAGCTGCCTCCCATGTGAGAGGAATGAGGCGGGTTAAAGACCCACGTGCAACCTTCTTCTCCGAGGTACCTTCTGATGTTGGACATGTTCGGGCCTGTCTGCAGAAACCCCAGCTCCCGACAAGCGCCAACAAAATTGGTACCACAGTCTGATCGTATCTGTTTGGCAGGTCCGCGCAAGCTGGTGAACCTCCGGAAGGCATTAATAAAACTGGAGGAGTCCATCGACTCAATCAGCTCAATGTGGATGGCGCGTGTACTAAGACACGTGAAAAGGACAGCCCACCGCTTGCTGTTTGCATGCCCCCCCCTGGTGCGCCGTGTGACAACTGACCAAGGACCGAACACATCTAGACCCACAAAGGTGAAGGGAGGTTCCATGCTCAAGCGATCGGGTGGTAGGTCTGCCATCAGCTGAGTGTTTGTTCTGCCTCTAAGTTTTCTGCAGATGATGCAGTTGTGCAGGACATGCTTAATCAATCTTCTTGCTCCAATGATCCAATATCCAGCAGAACGCACTGCTCCCTCTGTGAAGACTCTGCCCTGGTGCATCACTTGCTGGTGATAGTGCCCTACAAGTAGTTTTGCAACGTGACCCCCTGGAAGAACAAGAGGATGTTTCTCCTTATACTCTAGATCGCCATGTCTGAGCCGTCCTCCTATTCTCAGCATTCCTTCTTCATCACAGTAGGGACTAAGTTTGTACTGAGGACTGTGTGTGGGGATGTCTTTTCCGCCGGCTATGCAGGTAAGTTCTTCCTTGAAGGCTTCCTCTTGCACACTTTTGATGATTGCCTTTTCTGCCTTTGCTAGCTCTTCAACGCTGCGTGGCTGCTTGCAGTAATGCCATGGACGGCATGTCTGATCTTGGGCTTTGTTCTTGATGGATCTGATGTTGTGGACTAGCAAGCTCATGGCCCTGATTAGCTTCTTCCATGAAGAAAACCGTTCAAACCTCTGACATCCAAGCTGAGGTCGATTGGTGAGCAGGTGAGTAACTGTTGCTCGTACCTCCACATCCACATCAGGGTCAATGAGTTCATAGGCTTCCGTGTCTGTGTCTCTGTTGGCATGTGACAAGAAGGCAGGCCCCTTTAGCCAATCGCTGTCACTCAACATGGCTGCAGACACAGACCGGGTGCCTATGTCAGCTGGGTTACAGTTGGTGGGGACATAGTGCCACTGCTTGGGTGCTGACGATCTTCTGATACGTTGCACCCTGTTGCCAACATAAACATAGAACCTCCTAGTCTGGTTACTAATGTATCCAAGGACTACACGACTGTCTGTGTAGAATTCAACAGCATTCAGTTCAATGTCCAATTCACTGGTGATAACTTCTGCAATTTCCACAGCTAGAACAGCAGCACCCAGTTCTAATCTGGGGACGGTGTGCGCAGACTGTGGAGCTAGTTTTGCTTTGCCCAGCATAAGGTCTTCGAATCTGTAACTGCTGAAGATCACTGAGAGAATCTCTCCATGCACTCCATCCAGCCTCCCTGTCTGCAGGAAGAGGAGAGTCCCAGTCCAAAGTCTTGCTTGAGAGTTCTCTGAGCAGCATCTTTCCCTGAATTGTGACTGGTGCAGCAAACCCCAGTGGATCGAATAGACCGTTGATGGTGGCTAGGACACCTCTCCGTGTGTAGGGTTTGGCTGTGTTGGTCACTTGGAAGGTGAAAGTGTCTTCGGTTAAGTTCCACCTTAGGCCTAGGCTTCGTTGAATAGGTGTTGCATCATCATCTAGGTTGAGTTCTCTGAGCTCTTTTGCACGATCATCGGCAGGAAATGCTTCCATGACTTCCTTGCTGTTGGATGCTACTTTGTGGAGACGGATGTTGGATATGGCAAGCATTTTCTGTGTCCGTTTCAATAGATCGATCGCCTCACCGGCTGTGGGTCGTGAAAGAAGCCCATCATCTACATAGAACTCTCTCTCCGTGAAGCAGCGCGTATCTGAGCCAAATTCCTCTTCGCCGTGAGCTGCAGCGCGTCGAAGCCCGTATATGGCAACTGAAGGAGAAGGGCTGTTGCCAAATATATGAACTTTCATGCGATACTCACAGAGGTCATTGGCAGGATCATTGTGCTTGTGCCAGAAGAACCGCAGGAAATCTCGGTGGTCTTCCCTGACAACAAAACTGTGAAACATCTGTTCTATGTCCACGGTCACAGCAACAGCTTCACGTCTGAACTGCAACAAAACACCGACCAAGCTGTTATTTAGGTCGGGTCCAGACAGCAGGACGTCATTGAGTGAAACGCCATGGCTCTTCGCACTTGAATCAAAAACCACCCTGATTTGGCCAGGTTTCTGCGGGTGGTAAACTCCAAAGAGAGGTAAATACCAGCACTCTTTCCCAGCTGGGAGAGGAGGAGCCTGCTCAGCATGGTCACGGTCGAAGGTGTTCTGCATGAAGGCGACAAAGTGTTTCTTCATTTCAGGTTTTTTCTCCAGAGTGCGTTGGACAGAAGCTAACCTTGTGAGTGCCTGGTCGCGACTATGAGGTAGGCGTTCGCGAGGTGTTCTGAATGGAAGTGGAGCAACCCAGCTGTTTGTATTGTCCATGAACATCTCTTTATCCATAAGCTCTAGGAACAGTCTGTCTTCCACAGAGAGCCCTATCTTGTCATCATCTTTGGTTGTCTCAAAAATTGTGCTTCCTAGTGAACACTCTAAAGATCTGTGAATGTCTGGAGTGGCTGTCTGCTCGAACAGGGACCCAAACTTCTCCTTGACGCGAAGCCTGTTGAGACAGGGTCTAAAGAAGGAAGGTCGTTTGTTCTCAAGAATGTTGGTGCGGTAAGTTTGAATAGCTGCAGGCCTGTGAGTGCTTCCTAAGCAGACATCACCTACAATGACCCATCCCAGGTCCACTCTCTGGGCATACGGCGTATCATGAGGACCATTCCGCTGCTCCCTTACTTTGTGGACTCTTAGTAAGTCACGGCCCAGCAACAGGAGGATCTTGGCTTCAGGATCTAGTGGTGGGATAGAGTGTGCTATGGGTTTGAGGTGAGGGTGGTATAGAGCCACCTCAGGAGTTGGGATCTCGGTCCGGTCGCTTGGAATGTTGCTGCACTCGATTAACGTGGGCAAGGTGAGCATTGTAGTTCCATCTAGTGACTGCACAATGAACCCTGTGGCTCTTCTACCTGTCATCTCGGTTGTTCCAGCACATGTACGCAGTGTGAAGGGTAGGTCTGATCCCTTGATGTTGTACATGTCAAAGAAGTCAGGTCTCGCGAGAAACCGGTTACTTTGGTCATCTAGAACCACGTAAGCTCTTGTCACTTTCTCTGGGTGTGCTTCAGGAAAGATCTTTACCAAACAGATCTTGGAGCAGGACCGTGGACTTTGACCCTCTCCACACACCTCAGTGCAGCTTGACTCGACAGTTAGTGGCGGTGTTACTCCTGCGCTCTCCCCGCCATGCCTAGATGGTGAATATGGCGGTCCAGGATGGAGAGCTGAGACGTGATTCGTACTATCACACTCCCTACACCTAATGACTGCAGTGCACTCTTTGGCCATGTGACTTGTTGAGGAGCAACATCTAAAACAGGCACCAATGTCCTTCAAGAGGGCTTTACGTTCCTCTAAGGATTTGCTGCGAAACTCTCTGCAGCGCTTGAGAGGATGCGGTTTCTTGTGAAGGGGACACTGCTTCTCTACATCGCCAGCTTGGTGTCCTGAAACTTCTTTCTTGTCTTTCTCTTGTGATATATCTGTCTTGTGGGCAAACACTAGACTCTTCTGTGGTTTCTTATCAGCGGCGCCTTGCTTTAGGTACTCTGTGTTACCAGTTTGCAACCTGAAACCTGGATCATTGCGTGCTCGTGCCTCATCGTAGACGAACTCACAAAAGAAGGAGAATGGAGGGAAGGTTACACCATGAGTGCTCTTGTACTTGAAGCCCTGTTTAAGCCATCGCTCTTGGAGGTTGTATGGTAATTTTTCCACTATAGGAGCGACACCACGTGCAGTGTCCAAGTAGCTAAGGCCAGGGAGGTAGCCTTCCAGCTTAGCGGCTTCTAACTCATGAAGGAGATCACTGAGTTCTCTCAGCTTCACTGGATCCTTGTTAGTGACCCTTGGGAAGTTTGTGAGCCTGTCAAAGAGTGACTTCTCTATAATCTCCGGAGAACCGAAACATTGTTCCAGGCGTTCCCAAGCCTTGATTAATCCAGCAGAAGGGTTACCTACATGCACGGCTCTCATTCTTCTGACATGCTGTGCTGACTCTTGTCCTAACCACTTAATTAGGAGGTCCAGTTCTTCACTGGCACTGAGGTGTAGTCCAGCGATAGCGTTGGTGAATGATGATCTCCATGCCCAATAGTTCTCAGGAGAATCATCAAACCGTGAGAGGCCTGAGGTAATCAGATCTCTGCGTGCCAAGTATCTAGCTACATCACTAACACCTGAACTGCCATCTACTGGCTGTTGTGAAACGCCACAGAGAGGTGAGAACTGTGCTGCACCAGCTGTAGGTTGCCATGGAGATGTGTGATGAGGCATAGGCTTGGTGGGTTGCGGTGTTGGTCTATAAAGTTTGGGCATTTTAGAAAAATTGGCTTCAACTGTGAACTCAGTAAGGCGCTGTCTAAGAGGAGACTCAGATTTCAGCACGTGAATTATTGGTGATGTGGGTTGTGCATGTGGCTTAACATCCTCTGTTAATTGTAACTGGACATACTGACGTGTTCTCTCTTCCGCTTCTTGCTGGAGCGATTTATCTGCAACCACTTCAGACTCCTCTGCCGCTTCAAGCGCACTAACTTCAGCTAAGGCAGCCGCCACCTCCCTTTCATGTCTGAGTGCGTTTAATCTAGCTTCAATTTGTGCTTTCTCAATCAGAATGTCTGACTCCTTCTTAGCGAATTCGGCTTCTGCGCGGGCTGTCTCTACTCTAGCATAAGCTGCAGCTACGGCTCTGCTGGCTGACGATTTGCCGGACAAAGATTTACTGGAAGACGCACGAGCAACTGACCTGGTTTCCACGGTAGAGGAATGTGTTGTTTTTCCATCCATCATTCAGATAAGCTGCAAACCAGGTGTGAGTAGTGGTAATGATGATGAGAAGTAGGATAACAATTGAAGATTACTTTCCTTGAATAGTTCCGCCCGCCGCGCTGGATGCTTTTTTACTGTTCTGTCCTCGTCAGGCGCCCATTCACTTGACTAGACAGACAGCTAACGATGGAAAGAATTTCTGAGGCAGAAGCGAGTTTTGAACGTTTACTTCAATCTTCAGATACATAGAATTCTTCCTTCACTCTCGTAAAAAAGCAAACAAACAGAAATGTACATAGAAGTGTGTTCGCTGCATCTTCTTACATACATTTTCAGTAGCATACGAATTACATACAGAAACGAACATACTAGTTAGCTCTACATGACTTGCCGAAAATCGTCAGGCATTCTATCTATACACAAACAATATAGACTCATAAAGGCATGAATTGGTCATTTTACATAAAACTATAAACAATATCCACTTACAAGCAAAGCCTTCTCAAGGGCAAGAACGGCTTATAAGGATGAGCACCTCTTCACTTTGTGATGGTTTAAATTAACTGAAAAAACGAACTTCTTCTCGAGCTAGAAATGACATCACAGAAAGTTCCATCAGTTGAAGGTAGGCTTAATAATGGATTTTTTACTAGAAGACACCAGGGTGGCGTCAGAACCCCAAACATTTCCATGTCATGACAATGTTGAAATATTATGGAATGTCACTGCTGAAGAGTGAGTGAGTGCAATTGCAGCAGATTGAGACTCCTCTACAGAATCTCACACTGCTTTCAGATAGGTAGACATCCCGCCACACCACATACAAACACCACCCACCCTGCCTCCTTCGCATTCCTACTATATCCCTTCTGATAATGAAGTAGAATGACTAAGCAGGATAATGCAAGGGATTTTTATTGCAATGGTTGACTGATGAAAACAAGATTTCATTTATCACTGTTGAAAGAGAAAGCCATGGGTTTGGCACTAGCCCACTATTGTTAGGTGTTATCTTTTTTGACAAACATACACAGTGTTAAATAATCTGGTAGCAAGGAAGGGCACAATTTGCATGCCTACTCACCAGTACAACAGAAAACACCACCAAGTTCCCACTTTCTTTCCCATGAATCTTTCCTATTGCAAGCCCAGAGTCACAACCCATGAGACTGGAAGAGGGAAGCTCTCCCACGGTAAAGCATCAATGTAAATTCAGCAAAACCAGGGCCATCGAAGGTCCTCTGCGAAGACCATTGTTCCATGTCATTGACCATCTACCAACCTTTCGTCATGTCTTGAATCCAGGTCATAGTGGATTATCTCAAGAACGTTTTATCCCAGGGTTATGTTCTCCCACTGGTTTCTCCTGCTGCTGTAGAGCCGTCTCTTGTTATTGTGACTTTAATGACCTTTCTGTAAAATACAAGCATACTCTTCCTCTACGGCCCATGTGCCCATGAACAGATCCAGTCTGCCAATGCAGTCACAAAGGTAGACCTTTGGAGTACCTAAAACCTGACTTGCATCTGCAAGAGTAACAAGTGAAGACTTTCTGCTTTTGTTACCAGCAGCCGACACTATGAAACCTGAATATGTTATGCTTCAGTTAAGTTTCCATCAGTGTTTCAGTCAGTTATATGCAACGCCTTTGAGAAATGCTAGATCATTGTGTTATTGATGATTTCCTAGTTTCAGAGCTAGTCCTAGCTTCAAAACACATGAAGCATTTGTTCTAGACTCCTTGAAAACGATCTCTCTATAAAGTTAGAGAACTGTGAATTCAATAAGACAATAATCAAGTTCTTGGGATATATTATTAGCCACAACAGGGTGCAGCTCATGTAGTGTGTCCACACTTTTCCTAGCTCTGGCCATTCTGGAATTTGGAGGAGTAAATGGTTAGTGCACAATGAGTAATGGTGGTCTTCTATGGAAGAAGACAAGACTTTGTGAACTCCTGCCATGTCTGTAGCCCCACAACTCTGATTAGGTCTGCTGCCTGTCTCATGACATTCATGGTTCCATGTATCCATGGACTGTATCACTGATTTCTCACCTTCCCACTGACCACAGTCCTATTACAGTAGTCATTGACTGTTTTTCTAAAGGTTGCTAGCTACGGGTTTCCAAAGGGTGCTGGCTTCCTAAGATCCTCACAGATATGGAGATTGTAGAGTGGAAAACATATTGTCAGATTGTGGAAAACATATTGTCAGATTGTGGCATCAAGTTTACTTCTCATGTATGGAAGCTCATCTGTTGCAAGCTACAGATCAACGTCAGCTTCTCCTCTGATTATCACCTCCTCTGCGGTGTTGATGTTGTGAGGCTGAATTAGAACATTGGGCAGTTTTCCTGCAGTTTTCAGAACAAATTGGACCAGGGGGAATGGACCTGTTTTCTGTTGTTGGCCACATATGCAAGAATTCACTAACCTTTTCCTCCATGAAATTTATTACATTCTAGTGTGTGTTCGGTCATCAGCCACCTGGGTTTCCCTGCTGAAGGCAGCTGTTGGAGGTCTTGAAAGCAGATCATTGGCCTCAGACCAGCGAGAAGACCTGGTATGCTGCTTATGCCTCCAGTGCACAGATGATACAGGCTGTGTGAGTGGAGTCCTCAATATCAAGTAGAGTGAATCTTGCTTCTTGCCTCCATATTGATCAGATACTTCCTCCTGAGCTCAGTTTATCTGTATGTTCTTTAACTCCCATGATTTTACACTCAACCCTGTCTCTAACAAACCCATAGGCAGACACAGAAACCTAAACATGACTGCTATATGAACTGTTACACATATATGCAGTAAGCTGTCCCCATTAGCAACAAGCCGTGCTCTTCCTCTACTGAGCTCTGCTTCCACACTTCCACCAAGTCCCCCAGCCCTTCATCTAATGTTGGCTATTTACATATTGTTGGTTTAAGCCACATTTAGATGAACAATGAGAGGTATGCCTGGTCAACACCTAGCCTACAGCATACATGTCACTTCTATTTTAGTTCAGGGGCTGCTGTGGCCTAAAGGTTATAGAAGCTTTGGAGTGAAGGGTCAATATTGATCCTCTGGATCGGCAAGTAAATTAGGGGTAGTGGAGTGAAGGAATGCCTCCTCCTCACTCCCTGATCAAGGCTAAGGTGCCCTTGAGTAAGGCACCCACAATCAAGTGAACAACTGCTCCCTGGGTGCAACAGCTGAAATGGGTGCCAAGTGCCCTGGGCACGAGTGCTCACAGTCTCCAGAGTGCATTGAGAAGACAGCTTCACTGCTGATGACAAAATTATATAATTTTATATCTAAAAAAAACCCTAAAGTCCTGTATAAAAGGATGGATTTTAGCATTGAAAAGAATGCAAACTCATTACAGTCGTTTGAGTTTGGGGATTCGTTAGCCTGTCAATAACAAATTCCCTTATATATTAATATCTGTATATCCCATATGTCAATTTGATAAATCATATGTTAATTTTGATACATATAATCCATCAAAATCCATGGTTGTTGTTAATGTTTTGTTGATAATGTTCGAGAGGAATATATGAGTTGTGCTGTTATAATCATTTAGTCAGGTTTCCAGGAAAAGCATAAAAATCAAATCAATGATATCAATAATTAAGAATGACCTGTCTGTAATGGAACTGGTATTTGGAAGAGCTAACTTAATAATCTGAATTCTTGGCTCCAAAAACTGTTACTCACATTGTACATATTATAGATGAGAGGAATATACTGTACTTCAGTTGATGCATATGCAGTGTTCTGTGTATTGTTGTTAGCCACTGTAATGGTAGAGATCTCAGGCACACAGTATCCAGGCGTATTTTGAAAACAGATATGGATGTCATCATTACTGTACCCACAGGGGCCTGATAAATATAGTTACGATCCTGCAGCACTGGGACCACTACAGTTATTAGAAGTGCTGCAGCATATTGTGTCCTCTTTCATATGAGTCAATGAGGGTGGGTGGGGGTTCAGGTACCAGTGTACACTGAAGCAGTCTAGTGGGTGAGGAGCACGACTCTTTCAATAAAACCTTGATGACAGAGTTTGTGGGCTACTTCATTACAGTTAGGGTGGTATTTATTTTATTTTACTTTATTTATATTATGTCTCTGCCCATTTATGATAACTCTTAACTGCACATCTATTATGTTAAGTTTGGTGTAACCAAACTAAATACTACTGTAATAAAACAGAAAACAACACTTTCTGTTTGCATAAAGATGCTCAAAGCATCATAGCATTATAATTCCACAGACATCGCTTGATTTGAACCTAACAAGAAACATTGAACTAAATGCATATATATATATATATATATATATATATATATATATATATATATATATATATATATATATATATATATATATATATATATAAAGCTGAATAATTTCTTAATTGGCTCTATAACAGTTTTTTCATTACAACCTAATTGCTCCTGAAAGCAATTTCTTGCCTTTCCTGCCCGTCCTTGGTCCTTTTCATCGTATGTACATTTACACCACATTTGCATAATAAAAGCACCAATGTGCAGTGGCGGAGCCAATGGGGGGGCAGCCCCCCCCCCAACAGAGCCCATGCCACCCCTAGTGCCAACCCCACTGGAAATGGTAATTTTAACCACTGGCGATCGGTTGATTGCGATACAATACTTAATTTGTGTCCATTTTACACTCGCCGCCACCCCGGCCAACAATATATACTTGCCACCCCCCCCCACCCCCCCCACCCCCCCCCCCACCCCACCCCGTGTCAACAATTAACACTTGCCCAAGATCAAATCTCTTCCCAAGCGATCTTGGCAACCCTGAATCAGAGTTGTATAGTAACGAAGTAGAACTACTTCGCCACTGTACTTAAGTACTAAAATACTGTATCTGTACTTTACTGGAGTATTATTTTTTTCTCCTACTTCCACTTTTACTTCACTACATATTTTCCATCAGTTTAATACTTTTACTCCGATACATTTTTTACGTGCTGTATAGTTACTCGTTACAATTATAAACATGTTAGCTGGCGCTGTCACCGGGTCAAGCGATCAGGCTGTCTTATGAAAACTGCGCATACTCCGGTCGCGTCTCGTTAACTCTGCTGCTGCCTTCACTGAACACTTGAGCTTCGTAATCTAGGTTCACTTGACACTGTTACTGCGGCAAGGGTCCGCGCGGCAAAAATGACGCAATCGCGGTGGCTCCGCCCATGCGCGTTAACCACGCGCGCAGTCGCGTCGCGAGGTCGTGCACCTCTCGATTTTTGTGCGTGTGAAGTTACAAGGTGGAATTCATGCACTTGTACGGCACTTTGAAGGTCCATTTTCAGTATTTTCCAGCACCTTCAGCTTCATTTACATATTTATACAAATACACATATATTCGAAATGATTCCAAATAATTCGCTTTTTATCTCATTAAAAGAGATGGTACCGTGTTTGGTAACAGCAGAAGAGCGCAGTAAGCACTAGTTAGGTTAGATATCTTAGCTAACTAACCTAATTATGTTCATGGCGTGCTGCAGAATTCACTTAACATTAGCTGGCAATAAAGGCGACGTGCTGACTAATCATGTGCCCATTTTATAGTGTAGTGTTTTTATAGGGTAAGGGCATTTATTGGGGGTAAACGCAGGGCAGTAAGCTCACCATTAGAATCCGACGGACGGATTTTACGTTCAAAATACACCTCGTTTTCTCAGCTAAATTATGGCGAATTTGTACTTTTGCGTCAAACCTACAACGCAGCGGGACATAGGTTATCTGTTTTTTGTGTACGAAGTGTTAACCCCAGTTTTTTAAGTACATACAGAACACTTGTATTTGTGATCTTTGACATCTTTGATTTGTAAGTGATATATAAAAACAATTGATAATCAAACTTTGATGGCTTTCTTTAATTAATTCAAAACACAATACTTGTACTTTTTACTTTCAGTACTTGAGTAATAAATTTTAGACTAAACTACTTGCAATACTCAAGTACAAAAAATGCTGAATACTTCTACATAAGTAAAGTTTTTAAAGAACACTTCAACTTCTACTCAAGTAAATGTTTTGATAGAGTCCTTGTACTTTTACTCAAGTATGGGTCTCGAATACTTTATACAACACTGCCCTGAATATGTATTTAGATTCATTCATCATTTGTATATGGACCCCTCTGATAAATCCTTGGTCACCCTTTGGCCACCCTTGAAAAAATGTCTACCTCCACCACTGCCAACATGAGCTAATGCAATATCAGGACATTTATTCAGATAGTACAAATGTTTTTATTAATTATTATAAATAATTGCATAACATTTTAATATTTGGTATAAATATTAATAACTATTTTTTATTAAATTATTAGTCTTAATTATTCATATTTAAAAATAAAATATTTTATTTGATGTTGTATTAATATTTTATATTTCTTACTTTCAAAATATTTTATTCAAGATTTTTTAATTTTCCCTCCAAAATACCATCACAAAATGATATATACTGTAATAAATCATCCATCCATCCATCCATCCATCCATCCATCCATCCATCCCCCCACCCACATCCGCTTATCCTTGTCTGGGTTGCGGGATCAGTAGCCTAAGCAAAGAGGTCCAGGTTTCATTCTCCCCAGCCACCTCTTCAAGCTCTTCTATGGGGATACAGAGGTGTTCCCAGGAAAGCTGAGAGATATAATCTCTCCAGTGAGTCCTGGGTCTTCTCTGGGGTCTTTTCCTAGTTGGACATGCCTGGAGCACCTCACCACGCAGAAGGCCAGGGGGACAAGTGGACTGGTTGAGCAAACTCCCATGCAGCCTCTTGGACCCTCGCAAGGGTGAAAAGCTGGTCAATTGTTCCATGACCAGGACAGAACCACCATTGATCCTCTGGTAACTCAGGTTCAACTATCAACTATCAACTGGACTCTCTTCTCCAGAGTAAGAATTAATTTTATGTTTAATATAAAACAAATGCAAATTACCTACGTAAGTAAATGAGTGTTCAGTTGAGCAAAATAGTTACATTTCTACACCACTGTTTTTTAGATTTAGCTGTGCATTATGAAATCAAAACTTGTCTTTTAAAATCATGTACAATGTCATTTATTGTAAAGAATAAGGCTCCATTTACAATGAGGCTCCAATTACAATAAATCTCTTAGACCAGGGGGACTCAACTAAATTTGTCTGCGGTCCAATTTTGGCAGATACCTGTGACCTGAGGTCCGGTGTGGCGGGGGTGGCGAACGTAAGTTGTTGAGCAGGTGGGGGGGGGGTGGCGAACGTAAGTTGCTGAGCAGGTGAGGGGGGGGGGGGGTGGCGAACGTAAGTTGTTGAGCGGGGGTGGCGAACGTAAGTTGTTGAGCGGGGTGGCGAACGTAACACTCGTGACGGAGTGTTTTTTCAATAGCCCTGAAATAAATGCTCCGTTTTTTTTTTTTGGTCCGTATCCAGTTAATCAGGAATGAGATTGGGTCCGGACAGGACTGCGTTCGGGTCCGGATCCCGTTGAGTACCCCTGTCTTAGACTGTGTATATTTGGAACATCGAGTAGTGTAATTTTAGTATTTTATTGCATTTGGCAAACAAATAAAAATGCCTAAAGGCCTTCCAAGTAGCATGCTATTTTTTTCTGACTTTACAATTATGCTATCTTTTATCTCCACTTATTTTGATCATGTTATCATTGGTGGAGATTTTTTCTATACACACTAAGGACAATAATGCCAAAGAACTCTACACCACACTGGGCCTTCTGGCCTCTCACAACACGTGACAGGGCCTAAACACTTTCAGGGTCGCACCCCAAACTTGGTTGTATCAAAGGATCTGAACATTTCAATCACTGTTAAGAACATAGCTCCTTCAGACCACTTTTTCATTGCTAGCTGCGTATTGTTAGACATCAAGACCAGACTTTTTTTTTAAGTAAATGTGCACACATGATCACAGACAAAATGTCTACTGTTCAACAAACAGTATCTGGGTCAACTGAGCTATCAGTACGCACGTAAACAAAGCAAGACAACCATTCTTCTCCAACAGCAACTTAACAGTTTGACACTATCAGCAGCCTAACAAATCCCCACCCCTCCCCCACATGGCTCCTGAAATATGAGGTGAATGATGAAATGAGTTTGCAACCTGTTCACACTGTTGAGTATTGAACCACCCATGGATCCTGTCATTCTCGCTGAGCATGTTACAGTACTTTTAAATAATGAATTCGTGGATGAATAAATATACTGTATGAGAGCCATAGCTGTATTACCATAAATACTGCTGAAGCTTATTCAGAGCTGAGTTCATGCTGACAAAAGAAAATGACTCTTATTATGTAAGGCATCTGTAGAGTACGGAAGCCCTGAAGGATAATGTTAAGCAAAAGAGAAATGAGTGCTGGCAGTCAAAAATTTATCGGTGCGTCTGATTGTTTATGCATTAATTTTTGTATTAACATTAATTATCATAGGCAATACTATGGATGAAGTACTTAGCTTATTAAGTTTAGATCCGTTTGATTAGAATCAAAGTTCAAACACATCCTCGAGTCATGAGCATCACTGGTGTTACTGTGTAATTGGATATTAATGGCTTGCAAAATAAGTTTTCCAATTTATGCAGATTTGACAGTTGAACATGAGTTGAAAGATAGCTTGTGTACACAAAGTCTTTGTGCTAGGTGTGTGTTCAAAGAGAGAAATCATTTAAAGGTTACTGCTTTGTTTCAGAATCATCAACTGTGATTCTTCTGTCATAAACTGACATTATTTTATACCTGAATTTTAAAAATACTTAATTCAGTTTAACTTAATTCTTAGGATTAACAAAATGTTACATATATCAGAACATGTATATGTTGATCCATGATATCAGTTTAAAACATGTATACACATTTGACCTTAAAACACATTTGACCTTTTCTACTATGCTCTTCAACATGATATCGAAGCATAATTCTGGTTATGAACATGACCTTACAGAATAACCTTGTGAAAACTACATGGTGAAAACAATAAACAAGCATATGGTGTCATTCAAATAACATTTTTAAAGTATATTGCTCAAACAAGCTACATATTCACCACCCATGATATCTTAGGGAGCGCCATAGTCTACATCCTGACTCTGCACTGCACTGTTGCACATGTATCATCCTTCCAGGTTCCAGGCATTTCTCAACTACCCCTGCAGTCTGGTGTTGATTCAACCCTGGTGGAAAGAGGTCCTGCTCAGTTGCCCCAGGACCACCGAGGCCATCACACAGGCTCTCTACACCAGGGTTTCCCTGTCTCACTCCTGTAGACCCAGAGCACTGCACATTTTGCTTCGAGTTCCCTACCTCACAAATCTAATTGAAATCTCAGCTCGTTAACAGAATGCGTACTGTAACTCCCTAAAGTGCATGTGTCCAAAGACACACTTAAAATGTGTAATGCTGTGGGTCCCCAGGTGCACAACTGTGAATCCTGCTCTACTCATTCATATATAGTACAAAAGAACTGATAAGAATAGCAAAGAATAAACAGAGAGGGCAGATGACTCCGGGATGGCTGTGATGACTCTATGAAGACTCTGAACCTGCTGCTCATGAGGCATGTTGAACTTCTTCAGCTGGTGCTGGAAGAAGATCCTCTGCTGGCCGTTTTCTGTGATCTACTTGATGTTGATGTCCCGCTTCAGATCCCTGGTGATTGGTGCTCCCAAGAACTTGAAGGATTCCACGGCTGTCATAGTCTTGTGAAGGATGGTGAAAGTTAGCAGGGGTGGCGAGTTTCTTCTCAAGTCCATAGTCATCTCCACTGTTTTGAGTGTATTTTCTATGTTGCTGTGGTTGCTCAGGAGAACCAGCTGTTCAGACACTCTTTTGTACACACACCCATCTCTGGAGAGTCCCATGGCTGTAGTGTTTTTGGCAAACTTCAAGATTTTGACAGAGGGGTCAGTGGAGCTGCAATTATTATTATCGAGTGAGAAGAACCATGGAGAAGCACCCCCACTTAGGGGCACCAGAACTGATCTTCTGAGTACCAGACGAGAAATTTCCCAGCCTCACCTGTTGCACTCTGCTCATGACGAATATGTTTTTTTTTTTTACCTTCTGTCTCTGGAAGAGTTGGCATACATCTTAGATCTTCAGTGCAGTGTGATTGACAGTCAGCGCTTGGGGAGTTATGCTGATGTCAGTGTTGGAGACTGAATGGGGAATGAATTTGAGTAGGAGAGATATGTGATGGTGGTCTTTTCAAACCTGCAGAAGTGTGTATTCAGCGTGTCAGCCAGCCGATGATTCTCTATTGTCTTGGGAGATGGTTTGTTCTGGTGATGTCCTGCAGGCTTTTCCACACAGCTGATGGACCGTTGGCTGACAGCATCAGCTTTCTGGAGAAACTTGGCTGCTTTTATCTCCTTGTTTAATGTGTTATGTGCCTGATTGCACAGAATTCTGTCTCCACCTCTATATGCTACCTCTGTTGACTCAAACAGTCTGAGTTTGCCAGTGAACCAGGATTGCCGTTGTTATATTGGATTTGAGACGTTGTGGCAATGTAAGCGTCCTCACAAAAACTTTCCAGAATGTCAGTGTTGGTATGTTCATCTAAGCTGTTTGTTGCATTTTCAAATATTCCGCAGTTGGTATATTCCAGCCAGTAGCTTGAAGCTTCTCTTTTGCCTCATTTGCCCATATCTTCACTGTACTGAGCACAGGTTTAGCCAATTTAAGCTTCTGTCTGTAGGCTGGAAGAAGATGAATTAGGCAGTGAGAGAGGCCCAGGTCTGCATGGGGAGTGGAGCGATATGCATTCTGTTAAACCGTGTGGCTGTGGTCCAGTGGGTCGCTCTCCCTTGTGGGACAGATAATGTACTGACTGAATTTGGGCAGTTTGTGAGTGAGATTAGCTCTGTTGAAGTCCCCTAAAACAATGCGAACGGAGCCTGTGAGTGTGCGCTCCATGCTGGTTATCTGTTCTGTAGCCCCGTGCACATGCATGCCTGGGGTGGGTGGTGTAGTCCAACCAAAACAACAGAGGAAAACTCCCGCAAAGAACAGAATGACTTACAGATAATGACAAAGGATTCTGGGTTTGGATGGCATGATTTCGTTAGCACTGTGACATCAGTGCACCAGCCTTAGCTAATATGAAAGCAGATTGCTTCATGATTGCTCTGTTGCATAATACGACTGCACCAGACTCTGGCAGGCTTAGATGAAACAGAGCAACTAGAAAAGAGGGGAACCAGAGTGGATATGGACCTGGGGGGGGTTCCTGGGACATCATCTCCTCCTGTCGGTAGTAAATGTTGTGACCTGTGTCTGTCACAACAGGATGTTTTCATTTGACTGATGCTCCTTGATTGTTTATGGTTTTCACTATAGAGACTCCATAGTAAAGTCTATAAACAGACACAGCTCTGTTGTTTTGTGCAGTGTGCGGTACTCCCCAGCCAAGGTCAAATACGTCTAAATGAATCCATCCGTAACATGTAAATGCATAGTTTACTCAGTCATGAGGAAGTGGAAGTGAAAGCTGACACATTAAGCCATTAGAGGCATTCAATATTTCTTTTGTCCAGTTGTGTTATATGATGGTCAAAGGGATTCTCTTAGACCTTCAGAATGACCTAAAAGAAAATAACTGATATAGGATTGCATGGTTTATTTAAATTTCATTTTAGGTCAGTAAGGAACTTGTATTGTGCCAGATGGTGGCACTATTTGTTACATTGTGAGGCTCCAAACTATATGAATTCAATATCCATATTATTCTTAGTATAAAACAATGTCAGTTTATGACACTGGATAATTACAAAGTAGAACCGCAACATTTAAATGGAATCGAGAATCTTAGAACTCACAAAAACTGTGCAGCCATCCTCCAAGGTATGTTCAATTATCAAAACTGAATAAGATTCTCTGTTCATTCTCTAATCAAATTTTGAGGATGATGTTACCATGTGAGCTTCAAGCAAACATTACTTTGTTTTTGAAAGTAATTCACACTACACAGACCTTGTGAATGACTTGTGACTGTAGTGAGGATGTCAGTGGTGGCCTCAGGGATTTCATTTTAGGATGTAGTATTAATGCAGTATTAAAATTGGTTTATCTGGAGCAATAACACTGGTTTGTCCCGGAGGTAAGTTCTTATCCTAATGAAGTTGGTAACCAATTATAAAATTTAATTAGGAATATTTTATTTCCAAATGCTTGCTTGATTTGCTTACTTGGATGTCATGATCTATGTCAAAGCAAAACCAAAATTTTAATCAACAAGCAGTTGTTGAATCATTGCAGTCTTTCACTACAAACACAACAAACGTCATTGCCAGAGCTGAAATAAACAACACGCACTTCAGACCTGTGTGAAAAAGTTGTCATCACTGGTGACATTCTTCAAGCTCTGATTCTCTGCTGAGAGTCTGACGAGCTCTGGTTTTAAGATCTGCAGAAGTCTGAACATGTCATTCGCACTTGATGCATTTCACAGCACTCCACAGCACTCCACATCATACTCCATAACACTTCACATTACACTCCATAACACTCCACATCATACCCCATAGCACTTCACATCACACTTCACCTCACACTCCATAACACATCACACTTCACAGCACTTAACATCACACTCCATAACACGTCACATTCCATAACACTCCACATTGTACTCCATAACACTTCACATCACACTCCACAGCACTCCACATCACACTCCATAACACTCCACATCACACTCCATAACACTTTACATCACACTCCACAGCACTCCACATCACACTCCACATCCTACTCCGTAACACTTCACATCACACTCCATAACACTTCACATCACACTCCATCTTACTCCACATCAAACTCCATCACACTCCACTTCACTCTATAACACTTCACATCACACTCCACAGCACTCCACATCGCACTCCATCTCACTTCACGTCACACTCCATCTTACTCCACATCACACTTCACTTCACATCAAACTTCACAACACACTCCACCGGATTTTTCTATAACTCTACATGATAACACTTGATCAGCCCCATCTTGTTGATAACCATCAGTTCAGATCATTTCTCCTTCAGAGGTGAATCAATATCTCTGAGCAGATGAAGGACTCACTACTTCCTGATGACCGTAAGACACGCAGACAGTAAATGAAATCATTCTTGTAATTCCCAGACAAGTTTGTTCCATGTGGTCAAATACTTCATAGGTCACTAAACAGTTTACACACAAAGTTAGTCATTCCAAAAGTTAGATAGACTTAAACACAGCCACAAAAGAATGTTGTCATAGAAAAGAGAAAGTTTGCACTTATGCTTATCAATCAACTGAAAATCCTGTAATTGCAACTCAAAACCACTTATCTGTTCACATTCACCAGTTTACTGAATAATTCTCTGCACCTGTTCATCATCTGACTTCCCTATTGAAGTCCCACAGATGTCCTTCTCCAGAGCTCCTGCTATGCTGTATCTGATCACCCTGATATGTTGTATCTAATCACCCTGCTACAACTGCATCTGATCACCCTGCAATGACTGTATCTGATCCCACTGCTATGCTGTATCTGATCCCGCTGCTATGCTGTATCTGATCCCGCTGCTATGCTGTACCTAATCAACTTGCTACGCTGTATCTTATCACGCTGCATCTGATCACGCTGCATTTGATCACCTTGCTACGTTGCATCTGATCACCCTGCTACGACTGTATCTGATCTTGCTGCTATGCTGTATCTGATCACACTACTATGCTGTATCTGATCATGTTGCTTCTATTGCTGGTGTTGTGCCAGCAATTTTTTTTTGCAGTTTGTGTTTTTTTTTTTCTTTTTGTTAAAATCCCATTTTTTGACACATGGATTTACTGCAAGCTTCAAGCTTGACATAAATATTTAATATAATATTTAATTATATACAGTATGTAATATATTACTATTGGTTTGTTACTTTTGTGTTAATTTTGCCACTGCCGCTGTTCCTGAGGTGGAGTTTCTGTCTCCTCCGTCTCGTAAAGGCCTCTCTGTGTCTAGCAGGACACGCTGTGCCCTTTCAGGACTCCACTCTGCAGCTCCTGCCTAATGAGACACTCAACATTGCAGTACTTTGGTGGATGAGGACCAAAGGCTAATTTATTCTCGCTAGGAGGACAGAATTCTTTTAGTTCTCCTAGAAAATATGATGCAATGCCATGACATTCTTACCAAGGTGTTTGCCTGGTGATGTTTCGGCAGCTCAGGCGCAATGGAGAAATTCTTAATCTTGATGAACTAAGCCAGTCAAAGAATGCAGATGACTGATTAAAGGCATCGGTAAATGATGGCACTCTTGCATAACATATATACTGAAACTTTGTTCACTGCAGTAGCTCAGTTGAAACAGTCTGGAGAACAACACTGTCCTCCTTCAAATGTCCTTAGTGTGGGTGTACTTAGTTAGCATTAGTTGCTGGTAGTCATCATAGAGACATATTTGAGAAGAGGGAGGTAAAGAAGGTTAAGAGACAGGTGAGACGGAGATTTGTCATCATCTGATTTCAGATTCATGGAATATTATGAGCAGAACTCCTACGTCCTCCCCAGGACTCCTAATCAGAAGATCAGCCTGGTGTGGTGATAAAAGTCACAATGTCTGCAGGGCCAGGAGGTACATATGGCAACTTCATAAACCCCTGTAATCACTGTAAAAATTGATATAGTCAAACAACAGAATTATACACCAAGTATATGGCTTTGTCTTTGACGAACACTCCCATACAGTCTCTCAGCAGATGATTAACTTTAAGATGAAAAATTATTACTGCACACAAGCTTCCACTAGGTTTCTAAATGCTTAGAGAGCTCAAGTTAGTGAAATGCATTTTCGTCAGTCTGTCACGGTGGGGAGGCCGGGTCGCATACCTCAGCTCACACTACCTCACAGCACACGCCCCCGAGCATCAAACCACTCCCTCGGTCCCAATCACCACAGTACTAGCACCTGTTCCTTATTATGTTGTGCACCTTTTTAAACCCCACAGGTCGTTCGGTCCAGTGCTGCACGTTGCCCCATTGGATGCAAAGCGCTGGCCCTGCTCGCCTCTACGCGTACTCGTGGGTCCTAGGATGCCTAGCTATATTGCTGCTCTGCAGTTATTTCAGTTTTCTGTTTTCTATCGTTACTTTTATCATGGAGAATAAAGACTGTTCAATGCAACCCTCGCCTTCGGCCGCCTCTGCTCCCGTGTCACACATTCACTAACACAGATATCTGATACCTTGAACAACAAACATTTTCTTTGGTTTCCAAAAGCATAACTCGTTTGGCATAATTCTGGGCAATAGTTATCTCATATGCACAAGTGATGATCTAAAATCTTTTGAATCTAAAAAAACATTTCCAATTACTACAGTGACTTTGGAAGTGACTTCAAAGGAAATGATTAGGATAAAAGGTTGTTACAAAAGCAGCTCTAGTAACCTGGGGTTCAGTAGGGGCAGTGGTTATATAATACACAGGAAAGTAACTAGTAAATAGTTATGTGGTTAAATACACACATTCAACATGGGTTAGTGAAATACTTAAGGACATTAGGTTTGGGGTTTACTTATCAAAAGGGAAGAGGCGCCACAAATCAATACAAGGTCTGCTCACCATTATCATGTGATGAAACATTGGTCTCCTCAAGTTCACTGGTTATATGAGAACGAGAACTAGGTAAATCCTATGCTATGGCCTTCCCAGTCACCAGATCTCAAGACAGCTGAACATATATGGGGAACTGACCATCAGAAAACTTTAATAAGAATCCTTCCTGTACAGTTCCACAGAGTGAAGCTATTTTAGTGTCTCGTGGTGAGCCAACATTTTACTATGATTCTTTCTATTTTACTTTGTCCCCTGGCCACAGGTTAGCTTTGTCAGAGAATTTAATTGGCATTCAAAAGTTGTGTGTTTTTTTAATCTTTCCAGGAATATGGCTAGTGCATCAATTTCTCGTCTTTACTCGCTTGTGTCTCTTCCAACGTGCTGCAATAAAGTGAATGTTGATTTGTGGCCATCGTGTCAGAGACGTGTTCATAGAGATCAGCTTATATTTGTATGCTGTCAGCAAGCCACACCCCTAATAGAAAACAAAACAACAGAGGATATGAGGATATGGGTCAAAGCTGAGAGAGCAGCGCAGAGTCAGTGCTGAATCCGTTTAGGGACGATGCTCAGAGGAGCAGCCGTTTGAAAGCCAGACTTTCCTTCTGACATTTCAGCATCAGTTTAGTATGCTAATCAGGGCCATCAGAGAGCTGATGTCATGGTGTCTCCCTCTAGCATCACAGTCCAAACGGCGCTCAGTCCTTCTGATTCGTTGTTTTGCCTCCAACCCGCCTGTTCATGGTGCTCTCACCCTTTGTAATATTCAACGCTATTTTTGTCTCTTGATAGATTGTGCATATAAATGTAAAGTGTGAGGAAAAGCAGGATGCGGAAGATGACACACAGCTTTATTAGTGTAACAGATATAGCGTTGCATGTAGCACTTTAGCAAACAGAACACTTACCTATGCAGACTCACAAAGGGACTCACAAAGACAAGTACAGGACAAGACTATATATATATATATATATATATATATATATATATATATATATATATATATAAACACATAACAAGCACCACGTGTATCACATTATACAGACAAGATGGGTGAACACACACAAACACAACCATACCCACAGGAAGTACATATACAGTTGTGATCAAATTTATTCAACCCCCAATGCTGCGAAGGGTTTTATGGAATTCAGTGCACATTTGTAATTGTGTTCATAATGAAATCTTACAAGGACTTGTTAAAGAACTAAATGCAACTAAGATAGCATCAATTTTTTTTGTCATAAAGTATTAAATGGCCTTTTTGTGATTTCTTCATTGACACAATTATTCAACCCCTTTACGACTACCACTCCTAAGAACAGAGGTTCATTCCAGTGTTTTCCATCAGGTATTGAAAACATCTGTGGATGTCAACGAGCAGCAATCAAGCATGATAAGCACCAATTAGGCAGATTTAAAAGGACTGTGATACTCAGCTCCTTCTAGACATCTACTGGTGTGTTTCCAAGCATGGTGAAGGCAAGAGAATGGTCCCAGAAGACAAGAGAAGAGGTTATTGCTCTTCACAAGAATGGCAATGGATATAAAAAGATTGCGAAGTTGTTAAATATTCCAAGAGACACTATCGGAAGTATCATTCGCAAGTTCAAGTTAAAGGGCACAGTGGAAACGTTACCTGGTCGTGGCAGAAAGAAGATCCTGACCGCGACTGCTGTGCGCTACCTGAAGCGTAATGTGGAGAAAAATCCCCGCGTGACTGCTAAGGAACTGAAAAAAGACCTGTCAGATGTGGGCACTGAAGTTTCAGCTCAGACAATAAGGCGCGCACTGCATAACGAAGACCTCCATGCCAGAACGCCCAGACGCACCCCCTTGCTGACTCCAAAGAACAAGAAAAGTCGACTGCAGTATGCCAAAAGTCATGTGGACAAGCCACAAAGGTTTTGGGACAGTGTACTGTGGTCAGATGAAACTAAATTAGAACTGTTTGGGACAATGGACCAGCGCTATGTTTGGAGAAGGAAGAACCAGGCTTATGAACAAAAGAACACCTTGCCTACTGTGAAGCATGGCGGGGGGTCAATTATGCTTTGGGGCTGTTTTGCTTCTAATGGTACAGGAAAGCTTCAACGTGTGCAGGGTACCATGAATTCCCTTCAGTACCAGGAGATCTTGGAGGAAAATGTGATGGAGTCAGTCACAAACCTGCGGCTTGGGAGACGTTGGACCTTCCAACAGGACAATGATCCGAAGCACACATCCAAGTCCACTAGAGCATGGTTGAACATGAAAGGCTGGAACATTCTAGAGTGGCCATCGCAATCACCAGACTTAAATCCAATTGAGAACCTCTGGTGGGACCTAAAGAAGGCAGTTGCAGTGCGCAAGCCTAAGAATGTGACTGAACTGGAGGCTTTTGCCCATGAAGAATGGGCTAAGATACCCATAGGTCGCTGCAAGACACTTGTGTCAAGCTATGCTTCACGCTTGAAAGCTGTCATAACTGGAAAAGGATGTTGTACTAAGTACTAAAAAATAATATCACTAGGGGGTTGAATAAAACTGATAATGATGTGAGCACAGTAAAGACATTTGTGGTTATTCCATCATAAATATTATGTTATGTTTGTCTAATTTATAAGTGCCTCTTTGATATAATTGTAAATAAGATGACTGAAATGATCAAAATCAATGTCAAACTGGCCAAAACACTTTATTTCAGTGGGGGTTGAATAAATTTGATCACAACTGTATAGCAATATACAGACACAGGACCGGAGGGAGGGGTCAGGGGCCATACCGTGACAATAAACCTCTGCGATCTGTTGTTTGGTGTGTCTAATTATAATCCTGATTGTCACGGTGAGGGGGCCGGGTCGCCACCAGAGGGCGCGCAACCCGGCCAGCAGCCGATCCCAGCACACACCCCCGCGCACGCAGCCACTCCCACAGTCGCAATCACCATCATACTGAGCACGTGTTTCTTGTTTACTTTGCACTTCTTAAGCCCGCAGGTCGTCTGGTCCAGTGCTGCACATTGCCGCTACACGAGCGTCCCTGGTTGACAGCACGTCCCTACCGTGTGTGTACGAGCTTCACCTTGCATCCACAGTGTATGCGCTACGAGCTTTACCTTGCATCTCCAGTGTATGCGCTACGAGCTTTACCTTGCATCTCCAGTGTATGCGCTACGAGCTTTACCTTGCATCTACAGTGTATGCGCTACGAGCTTTACCTTGCATCTACAGTGTATGCGCTACGAGCTTTACCGTGCATTACGTGCTGTTTATGCGCTACGAGTGTTACTGGTTACCATGGATAATAAACCACCTTCTGTCCAACCCACGTCTCCGGTTGCCTCTGTCCCGACGCCCCCGGCGTCACAGAATGTGCAGCCTGGAGCAGCCTGGAGGCGAGGGCGCCTCTGCTATAGAGGTGTTGGCCCATCAAGGCATCATCCTGGGCAGACAACAGCAGGAGCTCCAGGAGCTCCGCTCAGTGGTAACTACCCTGACGACCTGCATCCAGGCTCTGATGGTACAGGCACCTGCGCGCCCTCTGACGCCAAGAACGCCGATTCCTCCACCCGAGCCCTATAACGGGGATCCGGAGCGCTGTGAGGGCTTCCTGGTCCAGTGCCAGCTCTATTTTACCAGCATGCCCCACCTGGAGGAGAAGGAGAAAGTCTGCTTCATGGTGAACAGTTTGCAGGGCAAGGCACTGGACTGGGGAGCAGCCCAGATCAGCGCGGAGAAGCCCTGTACCCGCAGCTACGACCAGTTCGTTCGCGAGCTGCGGGCGGTCTTCAACCACCCCAGCCATGGGAGGGTCTGAGGCCAGAGCCTGTTACAGCTACGGCAGGGAAGCCGAAGCACCGCAGACTACGCTCTGGAGTTCCGGACCCTGGCCGCCAGGACTGGTTGGGGAGAAGCAGCTCAAACAGACGTCTTCCTGGCGGGGTTGAAGCCCGACCTGAGGGCAGAGTTGAGCTGTCGGCCCGAGGGACAGGACCTGAATCAGATGGTGCACCTGGCCATAACCATGGACAGGTTGCTGCAGGAGCGAGGCAGAGGAGCGGCGCTTCCTCCTACCCCGCAGGCTCCCGTGCACACACCGCCCCGTGAGACCACGCCCGCCAAGCCCATGGAGATGGGTGCTGCCGCCCCCCCCCTCACTCGTACCGCTGGTCCGAGGAGGGGGCAGGCTAGGGTGAGTATCGCTCTGATGGGAAATCTCTTAACGTGGGAAGCGTCAGTGTCTTACGGGGCGATGTCCTTATCTGTGTTTGCATTAGTGGATACGGGAGCCTCGGGGAACCTGATGCGGAGGAGCGTCGCTGAGCAGCTGAGGGTGCCCCTGATCCAACTCGAGGAGCCGAGACGCGTGCACGCACTGGACGGGCGACCTGTGGGCGGGGGTTTTATTTCTCACCGCACTGCACCAGTCACCATGCACGTTCAGGGCCGAAGGGAACAGATCAGTTTTTTTGTACTTCCTTCCACACGCTATTCCATCACATTAGGTCTCCCTTGGTTTAAACTCCACAACCCCGTTATCGACTGGTCCACGGGTAAGCTGCTGAAGTGGGTAGCGCCTCTACAGGGCACCCGGTCGCCCTCCCGTGTGTTCGCGCAATCCACCAGCGTTGAGAGCCCTAACATCAGCTCCGCCCCAGTCATTCCCGAACAGTACCGTGATCTAACGGAGGTGTTCAGCGCTGCCAAGGCAACCCAGTTACCACCTCACCGACCCTGGGACTGTCACATCACCCTCAAGGCAGGTACTACGCCACCGCGCGGCCGAGTCTATCCACTTTCTCAGGAAGAGGAGCGGGTCATGGCTCAGTATGTTAACACTAGAAGCGCCAAAGCTCCGGTCATTTGACCGCTGTGACGTCTACTAGAAGCGCCGCCTCTGGTCGACCTAATTATACCTAGAAGCGCCGAGCACCGGTCACTTGACCGCAGTAGCACAAAAAATAATAATATCTTTGCACTGGATCCAATTTCAGAACCCTCCTTTCATGACTTTTCCCAGAATTGTCCTTTTAATAAACTAGTATTTTTACATTGTTAAAAGAAACCCTGCACATGCTAGTTTCAATCGATTTCGCTCGTATCTCTGTAATATTGTCGTCGTCGCCTACACTTCAAGACTGTGATTCTCTTTTCTGCCAGCGGGTGTCGCAAAGATTCGTATGTCATTTAATATTTAGTATAACTAAATAAAGATCAATAGTTTTCAAAACTAAATTATTCAAAGTTCAAACTGATTATTGTGTAAAGACAAAACGGAATTCGTCCGTTGAACGAAAGTGAAAGTGTTTCACTTTCCAAAGTCTTAAAATATATACTTTATTTATTAATATTATTTAATATATACTATATATAAGTTTACATCAATGGTTTTCAAACCGTGAGAGCGTCTTGCTTTGCCTAATAAATGCTTTAGTAGTTTGCAGGAATTCTGCGAATGGTAATTAGCCTACTTATCAAGTCAATATCTCAAAGAAATGATCTCTCGGGTATAATCCCTCTTCGCCAGGGCTAGCTGTTAGATACATACATTATGTATGGCTGCTTTTGACACACTGGCATTACAAAAGAATTAAGCAGAATGCAAGTTACGTATGTAAATGCATACCTTTGCGAGCGAAACTGAGATGATGGCATGGGCGGTGCTGTTATGAACACTTTATTCACAATAGCATTCATGAGGCAACGTGAGCTATAAATTCGTCGGGACGCGGCTACACAGTTTGAGTGAAAACTCTGCTTGGGCGATCGAACAGCAACACAGTTTGCTTGAAAGCTCGGTTTTGGCGTTTGAACAGCAACATAGTTTGCGTGACTCCTCGGTTTGGGCGTTTGAACAGCAACACAGTTTGCTTGAAAGCTCGGTTTGGGCGATCGAACAGCAACACAGTTTGCTTGAAAGCTCGGTTTTGGCGTTTGAACAGCAACATAGTTTGCGTGACTCCTCGGTTTGGGCGTTTGAACAGCAACACAGTTTGCTTGAAAGCTCGGTTTGGGTGATTGAACAGCAACACAGTTTGCTTGAAAGCTCGGTTTGGGTGATCGAACAGCAACACAGTTTGCGTGACTCCTCGGTTTGGGCGTTTGAAAGGTTGCATAGTGCATTATAAAAATGGCACAGAGAATCATGTACACCCCAAAGCAAGTGCTGGACATGCTGTGCAATATTGATGAGATGGAATCGGAGGGCGAACAATGTGAGGTGTCGGATGGAGAGGGCGAAAGTGAAATGGATCTGAATCTTGAATCTGATTCAGAATCGGACTCTGAAACTGAGTGTGGTGGTGACTCATTTCAGGCCAAAGACGGTACGGTGTGGTTTGAAACTGCTGGCAAACCTCGGGGTAGAGCACAAGAGTGCAATATTGTGAGAGAAACCCCAGGGCCTACGTGTTATGCCAAGGACAAAATTAAAAGTCCACTGACCAGCTTACTGTGTTTGATTGACACAGAAATGTGGGGCGCAATTCTGAAATACACAGAGGCAGAGGCTGAACGAAATAATGCTCAGTTCAAACTAACAGCTGACGAACTGAAAGCATTTGTGGGTCTCGTTTATTTGAGAGGTATAACAGCCGGTAAAAGCATGAAACTTGATGAATACTGGTCTGCTGACTTAGGAAATCCCATTTTCAAAGAGACAATGTCTAGACAGACATTCAGAGATATCATGCGCTATCTGCGCTTTGATGACAAGAGCACAAGGGCTGCCCGCCTTGCGACTGATAAATTTGCTATGATCTCGGAGATATTTGATAAATTTGTGAAAAACAGCATTGCTTCTTACACGCCCGGTGAGAACATAACTGTTGATGAGCAACTGTTCCCAACTAAAGCTCGCTGTCGTTTCACTCAGTACATGGCCAATAAACCCGATAAATTTGGGATTAAGTTCTGGGTGGCCGCTGATGTTGAAACAAAATATATGTTGAACGCCATTCCCTATCTAGGGAAAGATGAAAGCAGGCCGGCTGGTCAACGGTTGTCTGAAAATATTGTGTTGCGTTTGATGGAGCCTTTCATGGGTAAAGGAAGAAATGTAACGACTGACAATTTCTTCACTTCATTGGCACTTGCAAACACCCTTTTGGCGAACAAAACCACTATTGTTGGTACGATGAATAAAATGAGACGTGAGATGCCCCCATGTACACAGGCACAGTCTGAAAGATTTTCCACCAAGGTGTTGCGGGCTGGAAAAATAACTCTAACGATTTACCAGGCAAAACCTAAAAAAAATGTATGCATCCTGAGCTCAATGCATCAGACAGTTTCAATTGATAATGGCGCAAAGAAACTGCCTGAAACTGTTTCATATTACAACACGACTAAATGTGGCGTTGATGTTATGGATCAAATGGCACGACTGTATTCGGTGAAGGGAGGCACCCGTCGTTGGCCTGTCGCGGTTTTCTACAACCTCCTAGACCTGGCTGCAATAAATGCACATATATTGTTCAAACAGTGCATGAACGTTAACCTGAGCAGACGAAGGTTTATTCTCGAGTTGGTAAATGAGCTGTGTGCACAGCAGAAAATGGCGAAAGCGGCTAGGGCAGTGGCACAAAAGCGAATTTTACCTGAAGCTCCTTGCCCGCCCTCAAAAAGAAAACAATGCCAAGTCGGCAGATGTTCAGGGAACAAAACGTATGACATCTGCCAGACATGTAAGCGACTGGTCTGTGGCAAATGTGCAAAGACTGCACCTAAGCTGTGTTTTGAATGTTGAGTTGTGTGAAGCTGACACACAAATCAAAACAAAGGGAACTTAATTTGAGGTGGTGAACGAAACTTATGCAATATACGCTAAAGAGAGACGGGATGCACCCGTTGTTGGCCTGTAGCTGTGTTCTACAACCTCCAAAACCTGGCTGTAATTAATAAATATTGTTCAAACAGTGCATGAACATTAACCACAGCGGTGGAGGTTTATTCTCAAGTTCACAATTCACTACATAAATGTAACTTAATTTGAGGTGGGGAACGAAACTTATGCAATATACGCTAAAGAGAGACGGGATGCACCCGTTGTTGGCCTGTAGCTGTGTTCTACAACCTCCAAAACCTGGCTGTAATTAATAAATATTGTTCAAACAGTGCATGAACATTAACCACAGCGGTGGAGGTTTATTCTCAAGTTCACAATTCACTACATAAATGGAACTTAATTTGAGGTGGGGAACGAAACTTATTCAATATACGCTAAAGAGAGATGGGATGCACCCGTTGTTGGCCTGTAGCTGTGTTCTACAACCTCCAAAACCTGGCTGTAATTAATAAATATTGTTCAAACAGTGCATGAACATTAACCACAGCGGTGGAGGTTTATTCTCAAGTTCACAATTCACTACATAAATGTAACTTAATTTGAGGTGGGGAACGAAACTTATGCAATATACGCTAAAGAGAGACGGGATGCACCCGTTGTTGGCCTGTAGCTGTGTTCTACAACCTCCAAAACCTGGCTGTAATTAATAAATATTGTTCAAACAGTGCATGAACATTAACCACAGCGGTGGAGGTTTATTCTCAAGTTCACAATTCACTACATAAATGGAACTTAATTTGAGGTGGGGAACGAAACTTATTCAATATACGCTAAAGAGAGATGGGATGCACCCGTTGTTGGCCTGTAGCTGTGTTCTACAACCTCCAAAACCTGGCTGTAATTAATAAATATTGTTCAAACAGTGCATGAACATTAACCACAGCGGTGGAGGTTTATTCTCAAGTTCACAATTCACTACATAAATGGAACTTAATTTGAGGTGGTGAACGAAACTTATGCAATATACGCTAAAGAGAGACGGGATGCACCCGTTGTTGGCCTGTAGCTGTGTTCTACAACCTCCAAAACCTGGCTGTAATTAATAAATATTGTTCAAACAGTGCATGAACATTAACCACAGCGGCGGAGGTTTATTCTCAAGTTCACAATTCACTACATAAATGGAACTTAATTTGAGGTGGGGAACGAAACTTATGCAATATACGATACATGTAAATCACCGAATGGTGATAACGCTCGGTGATAACACGGTCGTTAGGACGTGGGATCACACATCGGCTATTCACCGATCAAACACCTCATTTGAAACGGCAACACAATACGGCAAGATAAAAAAGTGAACATTAGAGAGGACAGAGGCAACTATATTCGTGAAGCCATCCGTATCATTTTAATAATTTTGCGTTTTGTTACGCAAAGGTACATAGCCTACCTTTTATAATGATATTTTTGTAATTATTTTGCCTATTTATGCTTTTTGTTCTTTGTCTAACACAAAACATTATAGACATTTATTTGTAGATTTGTTATGTTCACCATAGCCTACAATTCACTAACATACACAACTTTTAGACATTAAAACTTGAAATGGCGTAACATTGAGTATACAAACAAACTTGCTTTAGCTCGGTCTACGGGCTTCACTTTGCTACTCTGAGTATCGAACAAGCTTTTTGTGGATGTGGGGGTGGAAGGCTGCAGCGCAGTCTGTAGCATTAGCAAGACAAAAGACGTGAACGCTTCACAGTGGGGGTGCGGGCCAGTGGGTTAGTGGTGTGGCGAACGTACATGATAATATAGTGACATATATGCCAACAGAATAACACACAGACAAATAAGCAAACTATTACACTAACCAAGCAAACTATTACACTAACCAAGAAACAAAACTGAAACTATATTTTGCATTTACGTTTTCGCACAAACCAGGAAATGCAATATGAAACTAAACAAAACTGACAATGGGAAAGCTACTGAGAACAAGGTCACAAGGCACTGATTCTAAAAGGTTTAGTCACATTAATTTGTTAACATATTGACGTTACGTGCAAATGTCACCATTACGAATATTTTGTTTGGGCGGCTCATTCTTCCTTTTGTGCAAAACGCCATCTAGCGTTAATTATGTGTCAGTACCAGCTCCCCTGTGTAAAGACTCAGCGGTCTTTTGACCGCCCGAGGCGCGCTTTAAGTAGGTGAAAACAACACGGCGCTAGTAGGAGGTGGTGAAATCGGTCAGATGACCGGCCCTCCGCGCTTCTAGGTATAAGTATGTAAATGAGGCGCGGCGCTTCTAGTGTTAAGGAGGCTCTCGCTCAGGGCTATATTACTCCCTCCACCTCTCCCGCCTCAGCCAGCGTCTTCTTCGTAAATAAGAAAGACGGTGGGCTGAGGCCATGCGTAGATTACCGAGGGCTCAATTCCCTCTTAGTGAACTTTGCCTACCCGCTGCCTCTAGTGCCGTCGGCGCTGGAGCAGTTAAGGAAGGCTAAAGTCTTCACTAAACTAGATCTGCGCAGCGCTTACAACCTTATTCGCGTACGCGAGGGTGATGAATGGAAGACGGCGTTTAGTACCTCTACGGGGCACTACGAGTATCGCGTCTTGCCTTATGGCTTGGCGTCTGCTCCGTCGTTCTTCCAGGCGTTCATTAATGAGGTCTTAAGGGAGTATCTGAATAGATGCGTTGTCGCTTACATCGATGACATCCTGATCTATTCTCCCTCCCACGACCAACATGTGCGTGATGTACGGGCAGTTCTGGGCACACTCTTGCGCAATCGGTTGTATTGCAAGCTCGAGAAGTGCGAGTTCCATCTCAGCGAGATGAACTTCCTAGGCTACACCATTAGGCCAGGCTCCGTGCACATGCAGCACAGGAAGGTGGAGGCGGTCGTGAAATGGACGCAGCCTCACACACGGCGCGAGCTGCAGAGATTTCTGGGCTTCGCGAATTTCTACAGGCGGTTCATTCGCGCATATAGTCAGATCGCAGAGCCCCTTACTGACATGCTGAGAGGGGGAGGAGTTAAGCTTCGCTGGACAGAGAGATCTACGAGAGCGTTCAACCAGCTGAAGCAAGCGTTTGTCGACGCGCCGGTTCTGCACCAACCGGATCCTAACCGTCCCTTTATAGTGGAGGTAGACGCGTCGAACGTGGGAGTAGGCGCGGTGTTATCACAACGGCCGAAAAAGCATAGCTCCCTTCGTCCCATAGCCTTCTACTCTAAGAAGCTCACCGCCGCCGAGCGCAACTACGGGGTGGGAGACCGTGAGTTGTTGGCTATGCGGAAGGCGTTCGGTGAGTGGAGACACTGGCTGGAGGGAGCTAAGCATCCATTCACCGTGCTTACTGACCACAAAAACCTGGAATATATCAGGACCACGAAACGGATGAACGCCCGTCAAGCCAGGTGGTCTCTGTATTTCTCTCGTTTCAAGTTCCAGGTGACAAACCGGCCAGGAGAGAAGAACCAGCGTGCGGATGCGCTATCTAGGTCCTTTCCTGGCAGTACGGAGTCGACAAGCGAAGAGCCGGTGCTTACGCCTGAGTGCGTCGTGGGAGCTTTGGAGTGGCAGATCGATCGGGAGATCGAGGCAGCGAACCCGCATCCAGGTTGCCCGCCGCACCGTAAGTACGTTCCCCCCGCGCACCGTAGTGCCCTCATCAGCTGGGCTCATACGTCAGTGGGGACGGGGCACCCAGGGGTGTCAAAAACAGCTCAGTTGTTGGGGGCTCGCTACTGGTGGCCGGGGCTGCACCGGGACGTACTGCAGCAGGTGGCGTCCTGCGCGGTGTGTGCACGGTGCAAGGTGCCACACACTCCTCCTGCGGGTAAGCTCCTCCCTCTCCCTGCACCCAAGCAACCATGGACGCACATCGCTTTGGACTTCGTCACGGACCTCCCCCCGTCCGAGGAGAACACGGTCATCATGGTGGTAATAGACCGGTTCTCGAAGATGGTTCGCTTCCTTCCCCTGCGGGGCCTGCCCACCGCTTGGGAGACTGCGGATCTCTTGTTTCGGCACATATTCTGGCAGTTCGGTCTGCCTGAGGATATCGTGTCGGACAGGGGACCGCAGTTCACCTCGCGTGTGTGGCGGGAGTTCCTATCCAAGCTCAACATCACGGTTAGCCTAACCTCTGGTTACCATCCGCAGGCTAACGGACAGGTGGAGCGAGCGAACCAGGAGGTGGGAAAGTTCCTGCGCGCGTACTGCAGCGAGCACGCGGACACATGGTGCGCCCTTCTGCCCTGGGCCGAGTACGCACAGAACTCCCTCACACATTCCAGCACGGGGATGACACCGTTCGAGTGCGTGCTCAGTCGCCAGCCGCCGCTCTATCCTTGGAATGCCGCGTCCTCAGACCAGCCCATCGTCGAGGAGTGGTGCAAGAGGAGCGAGCGGGTGTGGGAGGACACCCATCAGCGGCTGAGAGAGGCGATCCAGCGATTCAAGCGGAAAGCCGACCATCGGAGGGGAGAGACCCCATCTTATCAGGTAGGGGATAAGGTGTGGGTCTCCACCGAAGATGGACGCCTGGGCAGGAGAGGTAAACTGGGGGAGAGATATGCCGGCCCGTACGTCATCTTGAGGCGGCATAACCCAGTTACTTACCGCATCAGTCTGCCCGAAGACAGACGTGTGTCACGTGCATTTCATGTGTCCGCTCTCAAGCCATACAGAGCAGGTGCATTGGAGGAGGCCTCGACGTCACGGCCGCCCTCGCCGCTGCAGTTGTCGGACGGACCCGCGTACCTCGTGGAGAGGTTACTGGACTCGAGGCGCAGAAAAGGTGGCTTACAGTACCTGGTGGACTGGGTCGGATACGGACCGGAGGAGCGCTCCTGGATACCGGCCTCTCAAGTGGTAGGCCCCTCCCTTATCGCCGACTTCCACAGGGAACATCCAGACCGGCCAGCTCCGCGGCGACAGGGAAGACCGCGTGGGAGTCGACGGGAGGGGTCCTTGGGGGAGGGCTCTGTCACGGTGAGGGGGCCGGGTCGCCACCAGAGGGCGCGCAACCCGGCCAGCAGCCGATCCCAGCACACACCCCCGCGCACGCAGCCACTCCCACAGTCGCAATCACCATCATACTGAGCACGTGTTTCTTGTTTACTTTGCACTTCTTAAGCCCGCAGGTCGTCTGGTCCAGTGCTGCACATTGCCGCTACACGAGCGTCCCTGGTTGACAGCACGTCCCTACCGTGTGTGTACGAGCTTCACCTTGCATCCACAGTGTATGCACTACGAGCTTTACCTTGCATCTCCAGTGTATGCGCTACGAGCTTTACCTTGCATCTCCAGTGTATGCGCTACGAGCTTTACCTTGCATCTACAGTGTATGCGCTACGAGCTTTACCTTGCATCTACAGTGTATGCGCTACGAGCTTTACCGTGCATTACGTGCTGTTTATGCGCTACGAGTGTTACTGGTTGCCATGGATAATAAACCACCTTCTGTCCAACCCACGTCTCCGGCTGCCTCTGTCCCGACGCCCCCGGCGTCACACTGATGTTCAAAAACAGAGACATCAATCTAACTTTTCTGGTATTTTTCATGTGTAAATTTTGCAAACTGCAATCTATTTAATTATGTATATATGTGTTATTCTGGAATGCCCAGTTTAACTTTATTGATTCTTGTATTATCTTCATTAAACGCTGGAGGATTTGCAGTGACACATCTCCACACTGCGGATGGGTGCAGTTTGCCAGGCAGCACACAGGCCTATTATACAGAAAGACAGTGTCAATAGTGCAATCACTCAATCATTCCTTCATTTCTACCACAAAGTGATCACCAGAACAGCAGGCACTGACCTATATGGATTAAAGCTGATCCTGTAGCCAAATTCAAATTCAAATTGGGATTATTTGGACAGAAAAAAACAAAAGAAAAACAAATTACCATATAGAATATACCTAAAGTTTTTGATTGGATAAAAAAATACAATTTTCTTGAGCAACATTAGGCTGTATGTGAAGGTATAGCTCAGATGTGATGTAGAGCAGTAGATTGAACTCTTGCTATGTCAATTGAACCTTCCATCGATAACAGGATGTCCCTGATGTGCCAAGACAGTCTGGCAGGACGTCCCTCCAGACTACACCAATAAACTCTAACAGATACTCTTTCATTGTGTGTGTGTGTGTGTGTGTGTGTGTGTGTGTGTGTGTGTGTGTGTGTGTGTGTGTGTGTGTGTGTGTGTGTGTGTGTGTGTATAGGATTTGAAGTATGCAGCTGCAGTGTAATTAGGTAAGATATGTATGTGTAGGAGAGATAGGATGTGTTCCTGTGGGGGATCTGGTGTTCCTGCATAAAACCATGAGGTGAAACAAATGGTGGTTTGGCTCAAGAAGTTACCATAGGAATGGGTTAAAATTGACCATTTGTATTTTATATTATGTGACATCAGTGAGGTATATATGTTTGTGTGGCATGTTTGGTTTCATTTTGCAGCATGTTGTGCAGTGGGAAAGGTTATGTTACATGGTAAGAGTTACATCACTAACTGAGAAAGTTTGTAGATTTCACCCCAAAGGTGGCGGTCCTGTGTGGAAATGTACTCTGCTGTCTACACCATCAACCTGATTCCCATTGATTAACCTGGTTTTTATAACTATTGTACCTTTGATATGCTGGGGGGATTAAAAGGGAGCAACCTGCCCCAGTCAGTATTTCTGTTTCCATTAGGTATTATCCTGTGTTACTTTAATTTAGAATAGTGAATAAAACTGGTTCATTGTGTAGTCACAGTCTTCCTTGGTGATAGCTATACTGGGCTAGATGAGCTCATAATTAGCATCAGATAAATCTACGCCATGAAGGATTAAGGCATTCTGAAGGCAAAGGGGATCCAACCCGGTACTAGCAAGGTGTATCTAATAAAGTGGCCGGTGTGTGTGTGTGTATGTGTGTGTTCTGCAGTGTAGCTTTCCTTTCCCATAGCGGAATTCCAAGCCTGCTTTTCCAAACTGTACCTGGCTTCAAAAACAAGATGTCACACAGTCACACAGCGTGCTCGGGCCTTCAAAGGAAACGTTTCACTGTATGATCTCAGGCAGACGGATGGCAAGTGGCTGTGTGATGAATCATTTCTATATGTAATGTATTTTTGGGCAATCTTGCAGAATTTTTTTTTCTTGAAAATGACCAAAAAAAAAACATATAAGGAAGATCTCTGCAGAAGGAAATATGAGTAACAGCAACAATTTTCACCAGAGAAAATAGCTGAATACATTAAGTCGATGTCCCGGTGAGAATTCATGCATATGATAATAAGATCCAGACCCATACCCTATGAAAGCCAGTTTTGTTTAGGATATTGTCAGGCCTATTGTAATAGATATGCATTAACTATGTAATAGGAATGCCATAACAATGTAATAAATATGCCTTAGATATTTAATAAGTATGACATGATTATGTAATAGTTATGTGATAGACATGTAATTTATTGTCATGTAATGTTATATGGACAGGCATCAGGTTAGCACCAGATGGCTATATGAAATGGATAGATGTTGGAATAATTTGTATTACCTTAGTGCGGGCAAACTTTTTACAAACTTTACAAACGAAAACTATATGATTGATATGTGTGTTTGACTACCCATAAGGCATTTGGTTGTGAGAAAATACCAATTTGCACTTTTTAAGCTGCACATTTCTCATAAAATCGCGAATTATGAAAGCAGCAGAGTCCAACAGCAACACTGATATTCAACTTTATAACTCAAATTCTTAGACACTTGTTTCATGTAAAATCACTCAAACCAAGAGTGTTTCTGCATATGAACTGTGTCTAGCTTTGCACATATCCAAACGGACAGACATGAAAGAGACTACATACTCCAAAAGTCTAAATACTCTAGAGTATAAATGGAAAGCAATGAAGGCATGGCAATACAAGTGTGTGAGTGTGGGCGTCCATGTAAAATTACAATTCCTAATAACGTAGGAATATACCAAATGTTTGAGACAGCACACACTGTTTGGTTTTTGTACAGCCATGACATGTGGACTGAATGTCATTTTGTAAAAGAAACGCACAGGGCAGGAGTGTCAGGAAGAGAGAGTACGTCAGCATTTTCTTTTCAGAGTTCTGACTCTCACAGTCACTTTGCATGCCTCTTTATTTCGGTCACATTCCTGTGGCCACACAATCAAAGTCAAAGTGAAATTTATTTATGCAGCAGGTTTTACAACAGCAGTGCGGAGCAGTTTTATAGATCTGAGTCCAAACCCCGAGTGAACGAGCCAAAGGCAACAAGAAGAATCCGAATCTGAGGGTAAACATGGTCCATCTGTGCTTAGGGATATTTGTTCTTTATGGATTTCATTCTAGTTATTCACAGATAAATGTCTCTGGCTGTGTAGCAAACACTATCAGTTTGTAAATAAAGAGCTCTGATGGGATGATCACAGCAGTATGAAATCCAACAAACGTCTGCCTGCTAGCCCATAGATTTCAGTATGCAGACACCTACTTTACAGCCGAAAGAAAAGTCAAAATTCCAAACAGCTAATATTTCACAGCTGCTAATAAATATGTATTAAGGAGTAGATTGGCAGCTTGGTCCTCTGCCCTGTGGTCATGGGATTTATGCAGGTTTTTTGGAATTAATACTCTGGCTCAAAGACTTTGTGAGAAATGTACAGGCCGGTGATTCCAGAGTGGGAGAAGCTTATACCCAAAAGCAGGCATGTTTGAACTCTCCTATGAAAAGGCAAACAAAACAAAAAACCAAAATATTTATGGGGCCAACGTAAGTTCAAAATTGGAGTCTTGGGACTTTTTTCCTAAGAAAAAGGTTGTTTATTTGTTGGGTTGTCAATTTGTTTTTGCATTTACTAGTAATATTGTTGTCAGTGATACTGCACTGTCAGTGATACTGCATTTGTTCCATTGTCATTAGATAATAATAATAAGTAAATATTATTTTTTTTAAGTAAAAATAATAAGTGATTATGCATTAATACATGTGCATTATTATAAGTGTATTGATACAGGTGCATGGATACAGGTGCATTAATACAGTTGCAATAATACAGGTCTATTAATACAGGTGTATTAATACAGGTGCTTCTATAAGGGGAGAAACACCCAGAGATATTGCATGTCCTACTGTGTTGCAGTTAAAAGGACCTTCAATGCAATCTGAACACTTCAATTCAAAAGCTCAAGGGACTTCTTTCTTTGAGAAAGAAAAGACAGCGTGAAATCACTGTTGCTGTCCTGAAAGCAAGCGCACTCTGTAAACCAGTCCGGCGGTGCCCCCCCCCCCAGTTCCGCGCTGCTTGCGTCTGGCATTTAGCCTGGACCAAAGCGTCATGGTGCTTTGTTGCAGATCCCTGGCAGCCAGAGACACTGGCACATCACTCATCCACCGGCTCCAAAAATATTAAGTAAAATAAAATAAGTGAATGCATGAATATGAATCTATGCTACCAAATCAACAGATGTTGAGCTTGCTAAATGTATTGTGGAATAAAATTACTCTAAGTGGACTTATTTTGATCCTTAATCCTAAGCTGTGGTCATTTTCAATCTTAAAATCAAAAGTGAATCTGAAGTCAAGCTTTGCACCTTGTGTTTTTTTTTTGATTGATCTCTGTAACGAATGATCAAGGCAACACATGAGTTCATGAAAGAGTGAGAGAATACACACATTAAAACTTTGTGGTGTTGGTGTAAGGGCTGGCTCGGATGCCGCTCCTTCAACCACCACTCGCTCATGAGACAGAGGCCCCCAATTCACCAGCCACTTTTGGGGGGCCTTCCTGGGACTCTTAGGTGCCAAGACCAGCACCCCCAGACTAATGGCCAGACTGAGCGAACTAACCAAGACCTGGAGCAAACACTCAGGTGTTTGGATTCCACTAATCTCTCCTCCTGGTCCGACCAGCTTCTCTGGGCTGAGTATGCCCATAACAGCCCTCAGGATGTCTCCCTTCAAGTGTCTATATGGTTATGCTCCTCCTATGTAGGGGCTCGTGCTTTGGTCCGACGGTGTCGGATGGCCTGGCGCAAGGCCCGCAAGACCCTACAAACACCGTAATGCCGACAAGTACCGTTTGCCGGCCCTTTCGTTTCACCCTCGGCAGCGTATTTGGCTCTCCGCTAAGGACCTGTCGGTCCAAGGTGGTACTAAGAAGCTGGCTCCCCGGTATTTATGTCCGTTTAAAGTGGACAGGCGGATTAATCCGGTCACATACCGGCTCCTACTCCTGCCTTCCATGGGAGTCCACCCAGTTTTCCACGTCTCTTGTCTTGAGTGCACTTGGGTCTATTTCTCCCTTTGTTTTAACACGGTGTGAACCAGTTGGTACACACAACGGTACACTTGGTTTCTGAATTTCTTTCTGGCTTAACTCATTGCACTTTGAGGATGAGATGTTATTGTACTGATCATGTTAAAATGGACAGGTGGACCCATTAACTACACTAATTACCTGGAAAACACAAAAGGCCAAAGTAGTGAGATGTTTCTAGTGTTCAATGTGTTCATTCCACTCTTGAATGAGAATTTGCTGCCGTATTAAACAGCAAACACAATTTGTTTTTGATTTGGAGAGAGACACAGAAGCTTATTTATTTGATGGAGCAGTCTGTTCTTAACCACAGCCAAAAAACAAGATAATCACAAGTCTGTCAGGAAGCAGATTTTAGGCAGCAGCATGCTTTAATGCTTTATCTTATCCAGGCCTCAAAATTTGCCCCTCTGCAAATCCACAAAGGTTTAACCTTCACTGGGGGGCCATTAAGGGGGTGGGGGGTGGGGTGGGGTATTTTAGTCTTTTAGCCATGACAAGTAAGCATGTCAATTCAGACTTCCAATAATATATATATATATATATATATATATATATATATATATATATATATATATATATATATATATATATATATATATATATTAAATTTTTTAACATTATATTTTAACAATATTTTTAACATATATATATATATATATATATATATATATATATATACATATATATATATATATATATATATATATATATATATATATATATATATATATATATATATATATATATTGATTATAATAGGTTGTCAGTGTGAATCATAAGCCAAATTCACAATACCGCTTACAAGTTCATAGTTCACATTTGCGAGCTGCTTTAAAACATTAAGAGTTACAGACCCAGCACGTGGAGTAAATACTGCTGCAGCTGTGATGGGTGCTACATGCTTGTCATTGGCATGCAGTGCACTCTCATCTGCCCCGGGGGCTTTCTGTCTCCAGAAAAAACACAAGGCTGTGTTTAGGGAATGTCTTCACTCAGTCTTTCACACAGTACATCAGCCATCGGACACAGAAGCTGTTGAGGGATTCCAGATACGACAGTGAACTGCTTTTGTTCTGCGTAACATTTAACATTTACATGGCGGACAGACTACAGTGGTTATATTCAAAACAATCTTTGAGGAAAACTTGTAGGCTATAAACTGCAGAACTGCATGAGGCAGTTTCAAATACATTACCAGTCATTACTGAGCAGATTGTGTAGTGTGTGGCTTTATTATGATCTTGCTCAAGATGATGTTAAATAAATACCAGTTTTAATTTATTCTTCCATTAACAGGCCTAGAATTCAGTTTCTGTTAATGTGTGTTTGTTAAGAGGACAATATTGTGAAAACCAGATAAGTAGCTTCTGATCTACAAAGCTCTACTGGGTTTTCAGGTGTATTTTAGTTGTTTTCATACACACGTGTGTGTGTTTCTGGATCACAGGTAAAATGCTTTCTTCATGCTCATTTGCACTTTTGCTGTGATTGTGGATAGAGATGATTAATAGAGATTATTAATATAATAAGTAACATAAGTTTTTGTTTTTGTTCAGTTAGTTCATTGAGTTAAAGGTAAGATAGACTGTGTTTGACAAAACAGGTCACTGGAGGTTTCATTTGTTGCGTTGTCACAGATCACGTTTGCAGGTAAATTTGTGTACTCAAAGTTTGTATCCTTACCACTCTAGATCTACTGAGTCATACCTGTTTTATTATAATCCATGAGTACTCTACCATGCTCTAGTACGATATGGAGCAATAAATCATATTCATACACAACTGCTGGTCTTAGTTTTGCATTATTGTTTTTCTCTGTTTCTGACCCTTCCAGCTATGAAACAGAGAAACATGCTCAGACACGTCAGTCCTTGGAGATGCTCAACTTTATGCAAATGAGCAGATGATTGCTCCATCCCCATAGATCCCCCCGAATTCAAAAGCACGAGAGACGTAACTCTTCCAGTAATGAAAGTTTTATATCAGGCACTCAGTCAAGCGTTCATCTCTCTGACAAAATAGGAGAGGTCATTGTGTCACCTCTTATTCTCTCTCTGAACACGATCAGAAAAGCACTGAATATAACCAACTGGAACCACCCAGAACATAAAGAGTACCTATTTTAATTCATAAAATGATTTCTCTTTTAATAATTTAACAATATATTTTTGCTCTTATGCCATGCTTTTTAATTCTTTACTATTAATGTAAGGTATAACATATCACTTGAACCTTTTATAGTTATATATAAGCGCATGGCACACTCCCCCCTATTCCCTGGTCCACATGGTTTGGCCCACCATGTGTCTGTTTTGTTATTGTCTCACCATGTTCTTCTGTGTATACAGGTATGTCACAGGTATGTAAACCCTCATGTTTGATCGAGTGTGTGTCAGTTCATGTTGCTTGTGTTCCCATGCTGTGGGTCTGTGTTGTAGGTCTGTGCTGTGGGTCTGTGCTGTAGGTCTGTGCTGTGGGTTTGTGCTGTGGGTCTGTGCTGTAGGTCTATGCTGTGTGTCTGTGCTGTTGCACTTCATGCATATGTATTCAGTGGCTGTGGTTGTGTTCATGTTTTCATGACATACCAGCGTTTGCATGTGCTCCAATGTGCATTTCTCTTTCAGTCCCGATACACCCCAACGACACCCTAATAACCTACAGCAGTGTTATGCACAGCTCCTCTGCCTGATACTCATGCATGTTCTCTTTAAGTCCTGCTGAAAGATAAATGCTGTTCACCTCAACACTGATTTGAAAAGGTGCTGTTGCCCCCCCAGTGCTCTCCATAATGCTACATGTCCTGCCTGGCTTACCGTATCAGTGCTTTGGCAGTGAACTGATGGGCTCACTGTTGAAAGAGATACAGAAACTCTAACTAATGATGCGCCAAATCCATGCCGACAATCTCGGCGGGACACTGAACGAGAGTGTGTCCTCTGTCACCCTCGTGAAAAACTTTGCCCTAGCTAGGGTGGAGAGCAGTCACTATCTATTCAGGTTTTGTGCCCACACTTATTTCAATCTGTAGCCACAAAATGCCCTGCTTTTGTACACTGGGGGGTGGGGGAGAGCGAGAGAGAGAGAGAGAGAGAGAGAGAGAGAGAGAGAGAGAGAGAGAGAGAGAGAGAGAGAGAGAGAGAGAGAGCAGTGACAAAGTGTTGAATCAATAGGCTGAACTATCCATTATCTCAGGAAATGTCACGCTACGTATTATGGGCAGGATTTCAGCCAGTAGGAATCCTCAGGGCAGCGGGCCAATCCCAGAGGGAGACTGTTGAATCTAGTTTCCTTTTAAGGACCATAAAATTGGACCAGGAGAAATACGCTAACTACCAAGGCACTAGATTTGGTTGTAATGAGAATCACCTATTAATATTATAAAAATTCCAGTTTTATGTGTGTTGTTTTTATGTATACAGCATATGTATACATGTTGTTTTTATGTGTACAGAATATTCATATACAGTATATTTCAGAGATGCAAAATTTGTTCTTCAATTCATCTTTGAAACTAACCAATACCAGGGCAGAGTTCAGTCATATGCTTACACCTGTGTAAAGTTTGTCTGTACCTTTTAGTAAAGGATAAGAAAGAGTCAGCATTTGACTAAAAAAAATGACAACCGCTCATGAAAACTGTATTTGGTCCAATGTGTAACCAAATACATATTTGGTTTCTACCTCATACAAAATGACTGGCTATTTGTGGACATTTTCTGAGAGAACGCTGTCTCCAGCCGCAGAAAGGTGGACGGCAGTATGCTTACGGATCACTGTGAATATGAGTGGCCACTGTGAAGACCACTAAAAACAGGAGTGTGGAATCATGGTAGTCAATACGAGTAGAGAAACACTAACCACAAACCACAAACCCTTGACATCACGAAAAAAAACACTCTATAATCTTTCTATTCAAAAGCTGAGCTGAGGCAGGACTAACTTAATGAGCTACATGTATTGTAAACAATGCCCTTTAACTACATGTGTATGTAAATGGACTGTAAACAGCATCACAAATATGCTCCCTCATGACAAAGTATCTTTAATATGAGATTATCATTAAGAAGTCAATAATATAATTGATATTGAGATATGAGATTTACATCAAGGCTTAATCACCACCAAATTACTCATATCTCTGCCATAAAAATATTATTCCAGAGCTGCACTTAAAAGATGAATAAAATACACAGGTGGAGAAAGGACATGGTATCTGACAGGACCACCTGACCTCTCATTGAAATGTTTATTGTGACTGCGCCTACAAATGCTAGTCACAATGTCTTGTTCAGCCACATGATGAAGTTCCTCTATCTGAACCTGCGAGATGCAGCAGTCTGCTCCGTAACCTGGGAGTTCGGTGTGAAGGCTCGTACGGGGATAAACGGAGTAAACAGGTAAACATGGTTTGGATCTGAGAGTTCGTCTCCTGTCAATGCCGCACAAAACCGCGGCACGTCGACAGCGATTTGATAGGAAGCACAGCGGTGTGACCCCCCACCCCCCCACCAGGCCGCGGCACAGAGCAGGGTCCTGCAGGCCGGAGCGCGGGACTTATCCCGGCTGTGCCATGGCTGTAACGGCTTTCATTTATTCCTAAGTCAGAAAGTGCGCCACTAAAAGGTCAGAAAGATCACTGTTCCTCTGAGTGAGTGTACTTCTACGCCTACCTTCAAAGTCATAAAAAAATCTCATTTTATTTCAGATATCCCCCACTGCTCCGTATCTCTCTTTGAAATGAGCGGCTGCTCACAGATTTTCTTTTCCTGTCCAGAAAGAGATGAGTTTCTTTATAAAAGCAGGCCAGGGAGATTGGAGAAGGCAGTCGATTTACCCGAACCTACTTATTCCAGTATAGTGTTTTACAATGTTTAGGTCATCTCAAATCTACAAACTACAAATCATATTTTGTTTGTGGTGCATGTACAATTGCTGATTTTGTAGCTGACTACATTTCACAAACTGTTACATATTTTTAGCATTTTCTGATAAATGAACCAATTTTTTTCCATTTGTGGGACTTTGTATCCAGTGCCAAGACCCTGGCAAGACTTTTAGCAATGACTGTGTGCTATGTGCCCTCTGCTCTTAATGTTTGGCCAGAAGACAATAACCAGCAGATTGCTGCTGTTTGCTCTTCCACTTCCAAAACAAGACAGAGTGCTTTTCATCAACGATGGGCGTTAAATCCAGAAATGGAGCAGAGGTGAATTAAAAAGACTGTGACAGATGGAATCACTCACGCTAAAGTGCCAAGTTAGCTCCTCTTAATGGTTCCCACCATAATATGTTAGAGAAAAAAACTCTCTCACGTAAAACGTCAGAAAACACCATTAAACGTCTAATCTCCACTGACATCAATATGAGCGCAGATGAGCTAACACGACCCTAATGGAGTCATCTGATATTCCACAGCCTCTACTGACAGAATAATTGTAGAGGGAAGAACAGACAATACTAAGCCAGCACAAACCGGTATAGCTGAATTGAAGATGTGCCTAAATATTATATTACAACCATGTCTGATTTGGTACCACCGTGACAATGACGAACCACACTGACTGTAGGTCATTGTTCACCTACCTATTCTGGAGGTTCAAATGTTTCTATAAGAGCCTCAATGTTAATAGGACCACATATTCATGATCATGTCCTCATATCTAGCATAATCAGAATGTCTTCAGAGCTAGAATAGCTGACACTGAATGAACATTTGTGGAGTAGAAGGCAGCTCTATTTTTGCAGTCTGTCGAATGAGAAAGGCAGATCTACTGGAGATGCAGGTGGAGAGTCAGATTTATTATCACACTGGATTTAATTTTAAACTCTGAGATGTGCCAAAAGTCAGTTATCACAAAAAGTCACCCAAACACTGCTAAACGTGATGTTTAATGACAGCTTTAATGACAAAACGATGCTAATGGCATTATATGATCTTTCTTCATTTGTTGCGGAAATACCAGGGCCTGTAATAGGAAATAGAGAGAATGTGGAAGGTAAAACCCAAGGTTATCCCAGTGGTGATAGGATATCAAGTCTAGATAGTCTCAGTCTAGAAGAGAGCAGTCCTAAGAACAGCCAAAATAATCCTGGGAACAGCCAAAACATCCCGTGAACAAGGTGTCACACCCTGGTAGAAGGCTTCACTGTAAAAGAGAAAAACCTGACCACCCACTTGTGATATTTATGTAATATTTAAATACAAGAAAATGACAAACAACTACAAGAAATAATAATGACATACTGACATAGCAGGATACATTGAAAGATAATTTTTAACAACGGCTCCTATTTTTACCTTTTGAATATTTATTTGACATTACTATCATAAAGATTTTTATATGTGCTCTTTTTATGCGATCTTTCAAAACAGTATATTTTGGTTGTGGGGAAATAATAAATAGTACACGACATATATCAGGTTCATGTAATAACTAAAGAGGAAGACCCTGGATTATAAAACCAGCTTGTTACCTGCGTGCCCTTGTAGCAGCGTTTCATCTAAAAGGGCTCCATCACTCTTTCCCTCTCAACAGACTCTCCCTTAGCTTTCTCACGCTGAGAATAATAAGAGGCATTCATTAGGAAACCTAATTTATTCAGTGTGCCACACAGTCCACCTGGTCTCAACCTTTCTCCTGACAGCCATTGCCTTTAGCTGACGAGTTTTAGTCCACCTGAGGCATAAATGGCTTCCACAATGAAGAAAATGTCATATTTCTGCTTACCGGTTCCACAGCATGCAATTATATGGCAGGGACATACTAAACCTGCATAACTCCAAATCTAATGGAAAAATGCCAGCAAATATGAATCAAATAAATGGGTATTTGCATTGGTAGGGTGATTAGAACTGTGCACATGCACCCTGACATGCTTCACAAAGTTTCATTATTGTACGGCTGTTCAATGGGCCAAAACTTCTGATACAGAGTTCATGACTTCACTTCCTGCTGGAATGTATACAGAAAGAAGAATGGGGGGGGGGGGGGGGGGGGATGAGGAAGAGGAGGAGGAAACTTCATGTCTAACAAAAAGAGTCACATATACATATAATACATATAGGCTCCTCCCTTTGGGTGTGTATCTCTTCATCTTCCTGTGGGTGTGGTTGTTAATACATAATGTGTGTGTTAGTCGTGTTCTGTGCTCGTCTTTGTGAGTCCTTTGTGTGTTTGGGGATATGTCTGTGTTTATAGTTGCTAAGCGCTACGGGCGCTCTACTCGTACAGCTAATAAAGCTGTTTGTTTTGGAGAATACTCGTCTCCGCATCCTACCACTCCTCACACACAAAGATCACCCTCCTAAACGGATGCCAGCAAGTGCGGCGGAAGGAAAGGGAAGCACGGAGGAAAAAAAAAGAGAAAAAGGGAAGCGCCATGGCGCCGTGCACCCCGACACTGCTGTGGACACAGCCTCGGAGAGCGAAGGTGATGCCATCTGTGATTTCTTGCAGCTCTGCGTTTTCGAGGCAGAGGAGGTGGGGCTGGTTGGTTTTGACAGGAGCCTTGGGGACCGAGCGGGGCGTAACATGACCAGCCAGGCAGTGAGAAACTCCTCCCCCTGCCCAACGAGTCTCTCACGGGCACAGAGAGGCCAGTGGCGCTCTGCAATGGAGTAGTAGAGTTTGGAAGAGAGGACTCGGAAGAGGGGGTTAGTCCGCCCTCCCCCACGTGTTCGGAGGACACATTGGACTACCTATGCCAGAGTACTCCGCAGAAGCAGATACTCCGTGGGGACGGTAAAACCTCGGGGTGGGAGCCCCGCCTCCTCGGAATCCTCAATAGAGGAACCCGAGGGATCTTCTGACAGCCCGCGGTGTTACTGTGCAGAAGACTTTCCCCTTCCTCCCTCTGAGGAAAACAGCATGGAATACCCAGCGGCCAGCACCCCGGAGGGTACATGTATGGGGAGTCACGTCTCCTCGGAGCAGGAGGGAGACAGAAGGCAGAAGAGGAGCCATCTCCCGAGGCTCCTCCTTGGTCCCTAGGCTCCGACGCTGCTGTGTGCCCTCTAGTGGTGTCCTGGGGCGCTGCACGTGCCTCTACACCATCCAAAGCCGGTGCACACCCCCCCAGTGGCGTGCAGGGGAACTGCACGTGCCCCTGCAGTGCTCAATGCCTGTGTGCTCCCCCCAGTGATGTGCTCCTGCGATGCCTAACGCCATCGCGCCCCAGGGATCCCACCAGGGGACCAAGAGGTAAGCCGCCAGCCCCAACGTCTGTAACCCCAGGACTGCCGTCCCCGCTAATCTCGGGGCTTCAGGCGCGGATGCCTGGGACTCCGTTCCTGTCTGTGCCTGTGTGTTTTGTCTGCCTCTGTGTTTCTCCCTAATCCTCTTTTCCCCTTTGTCTCTTTTTAGTTGAATGTGCCTGCGTATGTGTATTTTTGTGACAGTTCCTGTGTTGTCAGACATCTTTTCCTTGTCTTCCCAGGGGGTGTGTTCTGAGCTGTTTATTGGCGGACTGCCCCTCAGGGGAAGGCGAGTCCCGGACGTGTGTGGTTCTGTTGGCCCCGCACCTGCCTGTCGTCACACCTACGCTGGGAGCTCCGGCAGGAGCTGGCTTTGGTTGGGGGGGGTGGGGCATATATATATATGGTGTCATTTATGTATTTCTGTGGGTGTGGTTGTAGTTGTGTTCACCATTCTTGTCAACCTATGTTATCAACCTAAATCTTGTTTAGTGTTTAGTATGTGTTTAGTATATAATGTGTATTAGTCATGTTGCTAAGCGCTATGGGTGCTTTACTTGCATAGCTAATAAAGCTGTGTATTATTTTGTGTGTGTGTGTGTATCATATATATATATATATATATATATATATATATATATATATATATATATATATATATATTATGGCAAGCCGTTCAGGAAAAAACTATATATATAGAATGACTGCTAAGTCTGAATATATGGAATGAAACCTGAGAATATGGAATGAAGTCTGAATATATGGAATGAAAGTCTGAATATATGGAATGAAACCTGAGAATATGGAATGAAGTCTGAATATATGGAATGAAACCTGAGAATATGGAACGAAAGTCTGAATATATGGAATGAAAGTCTGAATATATGAAATGAAAGTCTGAATATATGGAACGAAAATCTGAATATATGGAACGAAAGTCTGAATATATGGAATGAAAACCTGAATATATGGAATGAAAGTCTGAATATATGGAATGAAACCTAACATCACTTGCGCCATTTTGTGCTTTCAGTTTGTGGTACCAGGTATGGTGGCAGGCTCGTTTGTTTGGCAGCATTTTGGGTACCCGGCAGAAATGATAAATGGCAAGAGAGTGACTGATAAGACACTGACCATACAAACATTGTATGAAAATAATTCCGTACACCGCGGCCAATACGAGCACGATACAGAGACATTTACAGCAGCACCACAGCTCAGTACTCAGATCAACATATCTCACTTGGTAGCAGGGACAGAAAGGCGCTTTGGCAAGTTGAGACAGCAGGATATCGGGAGCAGTGTGGCGACGTTAATATTCTTAAAAATGAACATGGCAGTGTAGTTGCAGCAAATTCAGTGACATACTTGGTCAGGCTCTGTTTGCACTATTTGCACTCTGTAGCCCAGAGCCGGAGTGGCTAATCGGGAGATTCGGGAGGATTCCCGATGGGCCGGCTCATGTCAATCTCTAGTTTGGGCCGATTGGGAGGGGAAAATAATTTTGGGCCGGATTTGGGCATGAAACTCCCGGGCTGAAAAAGTGTCCCACTCCGGCCCTGCTGTAGCCTATTGACAGAGAAAAACTTTTTGTTTTGCACATAATAAAGTGAGTCCCCGCTTAACGACAGGTCTGGTTGACGGACCGGAGTTACGACCAACTTTTTATGTTATTTTGTGCGGTGCGCGGAGGAGCAGTGGCAGCACAGTGGAGTGTTGTGCACGAGAACATTGTTCGTTTTTGTATTTACGATCAAAGCGTATCTAAATCTGGGGTCGCGATTAACGACAGACTTTTCGGTCTAACACCGTCGTTAAGCGGGGACTCGCTGTATTGTTTGCGCTTGAAAAAATGAGAAATATTTTTATTTATTTTATTTTAACTTTTATGAAATTTTATTTTAATTTCAATTTGTAGGACAAGTTTATTAAGTTCATGCTTGCATCATGCATGTTAAGAGTTCTAATAAAACATTTCAAAATGCATGTGTAACTCAGTTAAATAAAAGTATGTTGTCTAGTCATATAATGTCATTTTAGTTTCCTTAAAATCTCGTCACGTCTCGTTCTCGTGAACCCAATATAGTGTATCGTCACACCCCTAGCAGTAATCCTCAGTATGGAGGAGATGATAAACACCCTGACCAGTGCACGACCTATGGTGGCGTACTGCTTACAAGCAGAATAAATAGAACATTTCTCCATAGTACTGCTGGCTAGCATGCTATCAGCGGTGATTCGCTTGATTCGGAGCTGCGGTTTGCAGGGTTGCCACACACGCCATACATCTGATTTCTCACGCTGAAAAAAATCTAGTTTATTTATCTCTGATCTACATCTATGATTCAATGAGTTACTAGTTCGCTCTGGCGTCAACACTGGTGATCGATCGATTTAAGCCTGGTTTATACTTGACGCGTCGCGAGCGTCGAGGGTCCGCAGCAAAAATGATGTAATCGCAGTGGCTCCGTCCATGCGCGAGGGTCTCGCACGTTGTCGTACACGAGGTTGTACACGCAATGAACAAAGTCATGTTTGCAGGGTTCATACACCTTTATAAGGTGGAATTAAAGCACTTGTACGTCACTTTCAAGGTCCAGTTCAATATTTCCCAGCACGTTAAACTTAATTAAGTTAAATATTTATACATATACTCAAAATGATTCGAAATAATTCGCTTTTAATCACATTATTTAATGGTTGTTTATTTTCAAAACGCCCAATCTTAACGTCTTCACGTTCTCTCATGTTTCGTCCTGGAATTACAAGAGGCTCATATTTGTTAATTTAATACAAGAGAACTGTTCAGTCAGACAGATATATGTTGTGAAACGAAGTAGTTACAATTTCCTATAATTACCACAAACTGAAAACACAAAACGGCGCGAGTGCGTCAAAGACGTCAGTTTTCATTCCATATATTCAGGTTTTCATTCCATATATTCAGGTTTTCATTCCATATATTCAGACTTTCATTCCATATATTCAGACTTTCATTCCATATATTCAGGTTTTCATTCTATATATTCAGGTTTTCATTCCATATATTCAGACTTTCATTCCATATATTCAGACTTTCATTCAATATATTCAGACTTTCATTCAATATATTCAGACTTTCATTCAATATATTCAGGTTTTCATTCAATATATTCAGGTTTTCATTCAATATATTCAGGCTTTCATTCCATATATTCAGACTTTCATTCCATATATTCAGACTTTCATTCAATATATTCAGACTTTCATTCCATATATTCAGGTTTTCATTCAATATATTCAGGCTTTCATTCCATATATTCAGGCTTTCATTCCATATATTCAGGTTTTCATTCCATATATTCAGGTTTTCATTCCATATATTCAGACTTTCAAGTGGTGAAAGTCTGAATATATGGAATGAAATCTGACGTCATCGACGCACTCGCGCCATTTTGTGCTTTCAGTTTGTGAACTGGGTATGGCGGCAGGCTGCTCGTTATGAGTGAGGCATCTCGTAATTCAGGGAAAATTTCTCCATAGTAGTTGGCTAGCGTGCTATCAGCTGTGACTGGCCTGATTCGGAGGTGCAGTTTGTATGTGTAATCATACTTCATGTTCAGATTCACACTGAAATCGTCAGAACATTACACCAGAAGCGGTAACCGCATCGCATGATGCGGCACAAAGGGCTTCCATACGGGAAGATAAACCTCTCAGTCCTCCTCAAACTGAACAGAGTGCAGATCCGCGCAGCACGGACGGGTTACCTGCGCAGTACACTGTGTCTGGACATACATACTGACTGACAACACGGCGCACATCAGCTGATCAGTGGGCCGCGCAGAGCGGGTCCATAGTTTACATCAGTGACTGTGTTTCAGCCATTCACACAGATATATATGCACTATTACAATACTACTGAATGAATGGCACTGTATGAATGTTCTGTAGGTCCAGTCGTATTGCACAAGTCACCGTCCGCGCTGCGCGGACATGCACACTGGTTCGGTTTGAGGAGGACTGTGAGAGTTGTATCTTCCCATATGGAAGCCCTTTGAACATGAGTAAATTTACACAAACACCGCAGCTCCGAATCAAGCGAATCACCGCTGATAGTTTGCTAGCCAGCAGTACTATGGAGAAATGTTCTATTTATTCTGCTTGTAAGCAGTACGCCACCATAGGTCGTGCACTGGTCAGGGTGTTTATCATCTCCTCCATACTGAGGATTACTGCTAGGGGTGTGACGATACACTATATTGGGTTCACGAGAACGAGACGTGACGAGATTTTAAGGAAACTAAAATGACAAATTATATGACTGGACAACATACTTTTATTTAACTGAGTTACACATGCATTTTGAAATGTTTTATTAGAACTCTTAACATGCATGATGCAAGCATGAACTTAATAAACTTGTCCTACAAATTGAAATTAAAATAAAATTTCATAAAAGTTAAAATAAAATAAATAAAAATATTTCTCCTTTTTTCAAGCGCAAACAATACAGCGAGTCCCCGCTTAACGACGGTGTTAGATCGAAAAGTCTGTCGTTAATCGCGACCCCAGATTTAGATACGCTTTGATCGTAAATACAAAAACGAACAATGTTCTCGTGCACAACACTCCACTGTGCTGCCACTGCTCCTCCGCGCACCGCACAAAATAAAATAAAAAGTTGGTCGTAACTCCGGTCCGTCAACCAGACCCGTCGTTAAGCGGGGACTCACTTTATTATGTGCAAAACAAAAAGTTTTTCTCTGTCAATAGGCTACAGAGTGCAAATAGTGCAAACAGAGCCTGACCAAGTATGTCACTGAATTTGCTGCAACACTGCCATGTTCATTTTTAAGAATATTAACATCGCCACACTGCTCCCGATATCCTGCTGTCTCAACTTGCCAAAGCGCCGTTCTGTCCCTGCTACCAAGTGAGATATGTTGATCTGAGTACTGAGCTGTGGTGCTGCTGTAAATGTCTCTGTATCGTGCTCGTATTGGCCGCGGTGTACGGCATTATTTTCATACAATGTTTGTATATGGTCAGTGTCTTATCAGTCACTCTCTTGCCATTTATCATTTCTACCGGGTACTCAAAATGCTGCCAAACAAACGAGCCTGCCACCATACCTGGTACCACAAACTGAAAGCACAAAATGGCGCAAGTGACGTCAGGTTTCATTCCATATATTCAGACTTTCATTCCATATATTCAGACTTTCGTTCCATATATTCAGACTTTCGTTCCATATATTCAGACTTTCGTTCCATATATTCAGATTTTCGTTCCATATATTCAGTGCACTTTCATTCCATATATTCAGGTTTTCATTCCATATATTCAGACTTTCATTCCATATATTCAGACTTTCGTTCCATATTCTCAGGTTTCATTCCATATATTCAGACTTTCATTCCATATATTCAGACTTCATTCCATATTCTCAGGTTTCATTCCATATATTCAGACTTTCATTCCATATATTCAGACTTCATTCCATATATTCAGACTTCATTCCATATATTCAGACTTAGCAGTCATTCTATATATATAGTTTTTTCCTGAACGGCTTGCCATAATATATATATATATATATATATATATATATATATATATATATATATATATATATATATATATATATATATATATATTTAAACCAGCGGGTGCGGGCCCAGGCTCAATGGTCACGGTTCGCTACTGATATGCTAAACGTATATGTAAACTTCGCGTACTTCATACTCTGTTTACTTTTTAAATTTTTTTTTACATAAAAAACAGGGTAGATGCCACACCAATGAAGACATGTTACTGTGCTCTAATAAATAAGTATTAAATTCTATGAAGTAACTATCTTATATTTTGCCCTCTTAGTGTTCTTAGTGTTAATCAGCAGAAATAGCACCTATGATACTTCTACATCAGTCCTGAAGACTCACACATTGCATAGCACTTGTAGAGTGAGGAACTAAAGTTCTGAAACAAAACTTATAAAAAATATATTTATTTTATAAACAAATGTAAGCATAATCCATTAAAATGTTTTTTTAAACTATTAATAACATGCATTTAGTTAAGTGTCAAATCTCTCTCTATCTGTCTATATATGTAAATATATATGTAGATATATATGATTTATGATTTATATTTCTAGAGCCTGACGGTGCTTTATCTTAAGTACAGATTCAGCTCTACATCTCAACACCGGAGTCAGACTGTTTCACCCTGTGCCACTCTCCCTGCCCCAATCGTGCATGCAGAACGCTGAGCACTGAAGAGCAGGTATCTGCTGAATTGCTTCACTGTGTTACTTCCCTTTTCACACTAGATGAGAAGCTTGCTCGGCTCGGTCAGAATGCTCAGCGCCATCTTCACGTAAATCTGGAGCCATCTGGATCGTCCCCGTTTGGCAGCATAATCTGACTTTTTTCCTCATTTTTTCTGTTAACTGGACCAATTTATGGATGATTACTGCCTTTATGAACTAGGGAATGGACCTTCTAATCTTCTAATTAGCTTTTATATTATGAGTAATGAGAAAAGATGGAGGACAAAACGAGTCATCAAAGTTCTAACCTCTTCCTCGGAGCCATGAAAATGAGGTTATAATAGGAATAACAATGAATTACAAACAACAGACATCTCTCCAACGTAGATATGGACATTAACGTTGCTAATGCTCACTGAAAAGTAAATATTATTACCTCAGACCTACTAAGTCCAAGGTTTTGCCCAGTCCAGTCAGTCTCTTAGTATATCTATCTTGCCAAATCATGCTTGCTTTGACAGGGGTTGACAGGTGCTGACCGATGACTGATGACAGCAGGAGCAACCCACTCCATCATGGCAGAGTGAACCACTCTGACTGAACCACTCTGACTGAACTCTCAGCTGGAGAAATCACAAAAAATGGCTGCAGTGTGGAAGAATCGCAGTGCTCTATATCCAGAAACATCTCAGTCCCGAGTTATTGCTTCTGCGGCTAAGTAGTAAAAGTAGAGTGGTTGACTGTCCATTATCCTGGGAAATTCCACACTAACACAGGTCCTCAGAGCGTACACATGTTCGTTTCACCCAAATAAACCGTAGTTTTTGTACACAAGATTGCACAGAGCTGTGTTATCAAGTCTCTCAGACCTTTGCCTTTCTTGCTTTCTTAGTACTTTGTGACAGTTGTTCAGTCACAATCACTTCAGTCACCAAACCTCAGTCCACTATTTAAATGGAAGCAAACAGACCTGACATAAACATAACATAAACATGGCATAAACATGGCATAACATGTAGATACTATTAATAAATCCCTGCATCATTAAGCCATCTCATCTCAGCACAGATCAACTTTGGTGAGAAAACATGTTAGTTTGGGAGCAGTAAGATGGCACCTGTGTAAAGGTGAGATCCTGCTGAACCGACTCCGACAGTGCTGGGTGAAAGCACGGGTATTTTCACATAGTGAGCATAACCTCCACATTTCACTCGCACTGCTGTCAGAGTATGTGTGTGTGTGTGTGTGTGTGTGTGTGTGTGTATTTCTGCTTAGTCAGACATGACCTATCCTATCCTTCATCACAGCTAGCAATAGAGAACTGATCTTGAACTGTGTGTGCGTGTGTGTGTGAGGTTGTGTGGACTTTGTCCTTTTAGAGGAACCAAAAAAATCAGTCAGAGTCAGAGACTGGAAGCTGATTGGATGTGATCCTGTTGGTGTACAACATGAAACAAACTAAACTACATTGGTTTCAAACAGAAAGTCCACTCACAAAATCTCTTCCTCTACTTACAGTGCCTCAAGGCTGCATGGATCAGAAGTCCCTTCATAATATCATTAATTAATAACAAATAACAAAATAATGAATAAACAACATTTTCAACAAAGGTAATATTAAACGAAAATAATTTCACATAATTTCACAACAATATTCCTTATTCTAGACTGACCCCAAACATTCTGGCTTTAAAGCACAATACAGCCCAAAAGGGGAAAGTGGTACCCAAGATATCCCACTGAGCAGTTTTTCATCATCATAGCTTTCTGAAAGAAACAATATCTCATCACACTGGGATAGGATTAAAGGGGGGGGGGGGTTCTTGGCTCCGAGAAATGCCTCAAGGTTTGTCATGGTAATTAGCAAATATAAAACATGTTTATTTTCAGTTCTGCTGAAAAATGTTCCTAATTACTTCAACTCGCAGGAAAACAGCCAAGGGCCGTGAGAGACTGGTGACAAGTCAAACCCACTAAAAATGTTAATTTTATGTTGCACAAAGCTCACATTTTAGATTACATGAACCACATTATCTTGGTAAGCATAACATAAAAGGTTCGACAAAATCTGAAATGCCTTTTTCAATCGTTGTGTCTTCAGTATTGTTAATTCCTGTATGCTGGTGATCCGGTGTTTCCAGTGCCCACCATAACAGAAACCGCTCGTGTTATGCAAACAAAAGCACACAAATACACACATTTAAAAGTAATGCCCCGTGTGTACACACCATGATTTTGAAGTTTGCCTGGTTGTGCGTGAGAGGGATGAAACACTCCCAGGACGGGCTGAAATGAGGACTGGCATATCTAGGAAAAACCTCCCTGGTGTTACTCAACTGAGCTGCTTCTGTAGTTTGTTAGGGAGCATGTTTAATTTAACAGCCTGGTCAGGGTCACAGATCCACCACAGTGCACATTACATTGGTTACACATGGTCTACGAGGTGTAATACACAATCTGTTTATCTCTTTCCTATGCTTTCACTGGTCTAAAACTGATCCTATAGTACATCTATCAATGACGTCTAGCCCTTTCACCCTTGTAGAGATAGCTGCCTTCATTATTAAGAATTCATCACTGACAGAATGCAGAATTAGACCTCGGTAAGAATTAGTCACGAGTTCTTCTCACAGCTCTAAGAAGGAGCATGTCACATCCATATTTCAATCATCAGTTTGAGTGTAATGGAGTTATGCAAGACCTAGTGACAAAACCATCAGAACAGCTGCGCTCAGGTCCCCATCCTGCAGTTTACTGTCAGTATAATGTCAGCAACTCCACGGTCCTATCTAACGCAGCAGCACCAGTTTAAAACACACACAGCACTTTAAGAAAAGCTTAGAGAGCACAGCTCTCTAGTTTGTGTCCAGTTAAAAACAACTCAGAGGTGCTGTGTTTATGAACAAAAGGAAACAGTCCTGTTCTTTACTAGTCCGTTCTCTGCAGTCTGGCTTCTGTGTTGCTTTCTGGATTCCTCTTTGGTTATCGTTTCCCTCATTTTTGATAAAAAGGTGCTATGATGTTACTTTCTCAAGTTACAGTATACACGTTGAGAGAGGTGGTGTTGAGCAGTGTGAGAGAGGTGGTGTTGAATAGAGTGAGAGAGGTGGTGTTGAGCAGAGTGAGAGAGGTGGTGTTGAGTAGAGTGAGAGTGGTGGTGTTGAGCAGAGTAAGAGAGGTGGTGTTGAGCAGAGTAAGAGAGGTGGTGTTGAGTAGAGTGAGAGGTGGTGTTGAGTGGTGTGAGAGAGGTGGTGTTGAACAGTGTGGTGGGTGGTGTTTAGTAGAGTGAGAGGTGGTGTTAAGCAGAGTGAGAGAGGTGGTGTTGAGTGGTGTGAGAAAGGTGGTGTTGAGCAGTGTGAGAGGTGGTGTTGAGTAGAGTGAGAGAGGTGGTGTTGAGCAGTGTGAGGGAGGTGGTGTTGAGCAGTGTGGTGGGTAGTGTTGAGTAGAGTGAGAGAGGTGGTGTTGAGCAGAGTGAGAGAGGTGGTGTTGAGCAGTGTGAGGGAGGTGGTGTTGAACAGTGTGGTGGGTAGTGTTGAGTAGAGTGAGAGAGGTGGTGTTGAGCAGTGTGGTTGGTGGTGTTGAACACCATTAACATGATTATGCTATAAACATTTTTTGAGAGCCAAAGTATGGAGGGGCTGGAGACCCTCTGGAGCCACACCAGAGCTTCCAAGCATCAGTTGTTAGAGCAGAAACAGATATGCATATTCCACTATCACTCCCAACAGCTTCTCCACCTACACTGAGCCCAGGGATGTTTTACCCCGAAACAAAGAAATCAGATACATGAGCCCAGTCCGCACTGCTGGTATACTGTTCCCAGATCAGTTATGTACACAACAGGACACATGCCAAATAGCAGCATGGTTTCATTTCTCATCTTAACAGAATATCCTGGTGTACCTGACATTTCACAGACACATGCACAAACAACCAATGAATCCTGCTTGCATTAATCACCGTGTCTGAGAATCCCATCAACAGGCAGTGCTGTCTTTGTATGTAAAAATACAGATCAGCCAGATAAAAAGGAACTTCTCTACACGGACAAACATCTCTCGTCTCCAGGGAAGTCCACTCTAGGAAGAGAGTAGCTTCTGCTGTTCTTTGGTGAACTTAAATTATAAGGTACTTTTACCTTGGTAGGTCTAATTGCTCTCCTGCCTCTGACACATCTAACACCTGTTGGACTTGTGTAAATTCACTGTCTCATGGTTTTTGTGTCAAGGTTGCTCACCTTTCCTCCGGGGTCACCGAACCCTGAACTCAGCCAATCACTGAGAAGTTCAACCACTGCTGTTGTAAAAATGAATCAAGACCCCTTCAACCTTGTTTGACTACAACAGCTGTAGCTGTATACTGTATTCCACAAAGTCCAATCCAGGTTTAGTTTAATTAGGAAATGCATAAGAGGTAAAGACAGACTGGCAGATACAAATATGTTGTTTTGAATTTACATCACTATTATAAAAGAGAAGTATCTCTTATTCTTTGTTTATATATAAAACAACTAATATCCAGTCAAAGCTAAATGACTCTTTTTGCAGATGCCGATGAAATCAGCCCTCATCAACCCCTAATTTGCTTGTTATCACTGGACTACTGAATGCACCTACCATCATTATCATGCCTCTTTAAACATGTTTGCTCCTTCAGTTCCCCATGACGTAACTCCCTTGTTGTGAGCATGCGGTGTGTTTCTGCCATGCTGCTCTGTTCTCTTCTGGATCATCGTTATATTGGCATTCATCCATCTCTGTTATGATTTCTGCCTTTCCCTTTATTAATTAACCCGCATCTGGTATTTGGTCTGTTATTGCTATGACACAATCATAAATCTAGCCACAGGTCATACATGTCTGAACTCAGTTATAAGTTGATGTATATTGTGAATAGGAGGGCATTCTTTGAGGTACGTGATCAGGGACGTCTCTCATCTCTGCGCATTCACGACACACACAGAAATTGAATCAAGAACCAAAAGTGATTGTAAAGCCATTAAAACTGGTTGTGGAGTACAAGGGAAAAATACAAAAGCCTACATCTGCCTCTGAGATGTTTCTCTGAGCAATGCACACATATATCATATAAAGTATACGTTTGTGTCTCTAAAATTGGCTAAACATTTCCAGAACAGCCATTTTATATTCACTGAATTCACATCTGTGCCAATGAAAACTACTTTCCCTTCTTGTTCATGTATCCACAGAGTTGTGTCACCTGGGCCATTTTACAAAATAAGTAAAAGAGGCTAAGGCAGTTATAGTAAAAAGCATTAATGTGCCTTCAAATGAGAATATGTTGGATATGGGGAAATTATATGTTGGTTCGGAACAATATTTTGTACCCCATGAATTCTAATAAATTCGTCTGTGGCCAATAATGTGTAAAATTTTATACTGAAGCTGAATGTCTGTTATTTTGGGGAAAATCTGCACTGTACAGTTACTGTCCTGGAAATGAAATGTTTATAATATTTATGCTCTCATGGCTGATTGATCATGTGTGAAAGCCAGTAAGCTGTAATTACAAACATTGAAATCTTCCTGTTATCACAAAAAACAGATTCATCTTCAAAAGAAATCAACCATTACTGTGTATCAGAATTGCACATCTGTACTAACAACATATCTAACAGTATTACCCAAAGCTTGACAAAGTGTATAGATAATTCTGTCATCTACATTTAACAACATTTTTAAAGTAGTGAGGTACCTGCGTGTGTGTGTGTGTGTGTGTGTGTGTGTGTGTGTGTGTGTGTGTGTGTGTGTGCGTGCGTGCGTGCGTGCGTGCGTGCGTGTGTGTGTGTGTGTGTGTGTGTGTGTGTGTGTGTGTGTGTGTGTGCGTGTGCACTGTTTACAGTACAGTGTGATGGAAGTAATAGGATGTAATGCTAAAAGCACTTAAACCACAGGCCACTGCTAAAAGCACTTAAACCACAGGCCACTTCTAAGACTGCCATTAAACATCGTAGATCTATATCCCCATTATTAAAATGACATTCGCAAAAGGCAGATGCACTTTATAAATGACAGAAAGGGCAAAACACTTCACCCTCGTGACAAATGAACTTTCATAAACTGGATGAACTGACCAAGGTACATATTAACGTTCCACTGTTTGCTGTGCCTGGTCACTGTGAATGAAATGTCTTCAAAAAAAGGGATACATCAATCTATTTTTGCTTCTGCAGATGAGTTGATTGCAGGAAATACAATAAACAATTGCGACTGGTGATTTAGTCCTTTTTGAGACAGTGTAATGAGGGATATGATCTCTGCAGTGGATGAGCAGCACCTCGGTTCACGCCTCTCCAAATCATTTACTCATTACCATCTTTGATGATTTTGTGAGATATTAGTGGAGGTTCTTCCATAAAAGCTCTTCCTTAAAATGTCACAGGCAGAGGTGTTACAATGTGAGAAAAGGGAAATGCGTGAGTGTAAGTGACATTACGAGAAGAGAACACAGACGGAGGACATGAAGTAAATACACGACATTCGCGTTCACGTGTGGCCCTGTCTGCCACGCTCAGGACTGACTGTGCTCTTATCAGTATAAACATATTGTGAAAGGACAAAAGCAGATGTGTAGATGATCATCGTAAGCACTGATGGAGATCACAGTGTCTGCGTCTTCAGGAAGCCACATTCTCATTAAGCTAATGCACAATATATTAGCAGCAGATAAGGGGATTTCAGCTGAGCTGAACGTGTTAATCATTTTTCCTCATGCCTAGAGCTGCTGTTTACACATAAATACATCAAAGGGGAAGTGCGTTACTTTTGTAAGAAAGCTCTCACAAGCTTTATCATATTACGACCATTAGAAATGAAAGCGCTAACTCGCTCCTCTGCACAGGTGATGCTGGAGTGATATGAGGAAATGAGGAGAAATTCCCTGAACCCCTCACACCGATCTAGTACCCATGTCCCCATCAACGCTCAATGCATTAGCAGAGACGTTGTGCTTCTGTTATCATCCTGCACACAAAGAGATGTTTTATACGTCACGCGGCATTTCACGAGACCATCGCACTTTTTATTTATTAGGCTTGAATACCGCAGATAACAGCTCTGAACCGCAGTGATTCTCTTCTTTGTTGAACATCCGCTGAATTCACATTGGTTCTGTTTTTTGGAGTTCATTGATTATATGTGAAAATGAAAGCCGGGTCCTTTCATACGGGCAATCGTGCTGCACTCCTGAGACCTTTCAGCGGAAATCGGTCTACAGTTCCCAACAGAAGAGCCGTGAACATACCACTGCAACCGTCCACTGCTCAGTGAAAGACAGATAAAAAATAAATACAGAGATCCGTGTTACGTCTTCTGTGATCCTGTTTGAAATCAGACATCTGTTTCACATGACTATGTCCAAGTGACCTTACAAAAGTGTGTGTGTGTGTGTGTGTGTATGTATGTGTGTGTGTGTGTGTGTATGTGTGTGTGTGTGTATGTGTGTGTGTGTGTGTGTTAGTGTTGCCACCTGTCCCGGTTTTCCCGGGACTGTCCTGTTTTTCACGTGTCTGTCCCGGATTTCCCGGGCTGTCCCGGTTTTTCCCTAGGCCAAAAAACTAGGATAGTTCAAACCACGATTCAGACGGTTTCTGCACACTTTAAATCTGTTTTTTTTCTCTCGCTGTGTTCATTTTAAACCCCTCCGGTTTTACGTTCGCCGCCCCCCTGCTCAACAACTTACGTTCGCCACCCCCCGTCAACAGATTACACTCGCCACCCTGTGCTTGTGTCAGTATGACAGTGTCCTTGTTTTTTGTCAGACCTAGGTGGCAACCCTAGTGTGTGTGTTAAAAACAGTGTGTTTTGGAAATGACATATCACATAATCCTGTGAAATATGGAAGTAAAGAAAAATGCTTTTGATACTGATACTTTTGAGCATTGATCATTCCTGCAAACAAACATGTAAGCAGATTTGCCAATGGGTAAGGCTAGCACAGATCTGGTGGTCACAGGTTTTCTTATGACTACATTCAAATTAAATCACTATACTCATTAGAATATCCATGAATTCTTTGTGTGATGCTTCTGTGCCAACCCTGATTTCTTCTATAGGGATTACAGAGATGATGAAGTAGCTCTCCATCTGTGATTCTGTCTGTGATTCTTCCTCAAACAACCATTCAGGTGAACTGTGCACACAGCATTAGATAATTGCAACTATTGCAGGTTTTAAATGTAGATTTTAGATGTAGACGTTCTTGTTGATATAGCTGGGGATGAATGGGAGACTCGAAAGTGCAGATTCAGTGCAGATTCATGGATTTAAAATATTATGGTTTAGACTGCTTTCTCAATATCTGTCCTTTACTAACCAGACATGTCTAAGCTAAACTTCTATGGTTTCAGATATCCTAATGGAATGAGTCAGAGGTGAAGGAGAGAGGCTGAGTGATCACTAGCCTACTACCTTTTAACCCCAACATGTCTTTTACAATTAGATCTCTTCACTTCCTAATTATGTTTTAGACACAACGTCTCTTTCCACTCTTCTCCCATATCGATTTTCATCTTAAACTAATGCATTAGTATTGCATTTTATATTATTACACCAATATTTCTATTAAAGGCAACCCCTCTTCAGAACAGACAGAAGATATAGGAATGGTGAACAGTACTGTAGAACAGTGCTGGAGGACAGAGCTGGTGAACAGCGGTAGAGGACAGTGCTGGTGAACAGTGCTAGAGAGCAGTACTGGTGAACAGTGGTAGAGGACAGTGCTGGTGAACAATGCTAGAGAACAGTACTGGTGAACAGCGGTAGAGGACAGTGCTGGTGAATAGTGCTCGAGCACAGTACTGGTGAACAGTGGTAGAGGACAGTGCTGGTGATCAGTATTAGAGGACAATACTGGTGAACAGTATTAGAGGACAGTACTGGTGAACAGTCCTGGAGGACAATGCTGGAGTTTTACTTTATCAGAGTGCTAGAGTGCCTATTTTAGTGTTCAACACATTCAGTCACTGCTGGTAAGTCACAAAAATTACACAATCAGGATTCTTGATGAACACAATCTTGATGAACACAATTAAGTAAATGTTTAACACATATTCAACAGTTCTATCGCATAGTTGCAAACATTACTCACAAATGACAGATGGTTTGCCACAGCAGTAGCTGAATCATTTCACAGAAGTGGTTCACTCAAGGTACGTTCTTTGCCCAGAATACTGACAAAAACATGAATAATAATAATGTTTTCAAAACAACAAAATATTTTCAGAATTATGTCAGCAAAACCACCAGTATATTATAGTAAGAAGAATTCAAAAAAACATTATTTTGACACACTTTTTAAGAAAAAATTTTAATCTTTTTTGATGCAGTGTTTTAGTTGTCAAGTCTCTTCATAAAAAATCTCATTTCATTTAAAAACCAATTCAAGTAAAAAAAATTACATTTTTTAAATGTTCAATGTTAAAAATATCTAATCCATAATAATACTAGGATAAAATGTCATATTCTATAATTTACTTAGCATTTATGAATTTCACAGACCACATAAAACAGTTCTCCACGTATGTTCACTGTGTTTCTACTGTAGTTTTAGACATATTCACCTCTGTGAAGTGGTGTAGTGTAAAATGTTATTTTAATGGTCCATCAATCTGCAATGCATTATTTTTAATAATAGAGCATAAACTGGCAGATAACCAAGACATTCTCTACCCTGACCTTAACACGTGTACAACACAGCTGAAGAGCAACCATTGATTTTGACATGAGATATAAGAGACAGGAGATATGAGAGACATATTTGTGTTTTCAAACCATTCCATTGTGTTTTTCCACAAGAGTAAAATGGGGTTTCATATTGCCCTTCAAGACCCCAGAAATATTTAATGCCATTTTCAAGGATTTTTATTTGAAAATGGAATATGACATATGCTCAACATGCAGTCAAGATTGAGGAAATGTTCAGGAATGTCATTATTTGGAAATGTATAATTTATTTACTTATAATAATTTACATACGATCCCCTGTTTACGATCCCCTGTCCAACATGTCCACCTCTGGCTTATTTAAGTCTGTGTTTGAGTCTCTCGCTTGTTGATTATTGTCATAGATTTCATGTTTTTTGCTATGTGGTTACACCTGGTCCCGATATCTCTAGTCCCTATGGATAAATACATAATATGATCATTCATATGTCAAAAATCCTTTACCGTCTGCTAAAACAGAAACGTGATGTGTTTTAATTGCCCAATTGTGCTTTTATTAAAAAAAGTGCGAGGATGTTTTGTAGACTACCTCAGCTATCAGCAACTTTCATCCGTCTTTGCAGCAGTGCCGAGGCTATCGCCATTCTGACGTTCACTACGCCGCTTCCGCTCTGATATTGTGGTTACTAAGAAGGATCACATGGTGACTGAGTGTGACGTCAGCTGAGCATCAGCTAGATACCCAGCAGCGTCAAGGAGAGCCATGGCTGCAGAGCTTTGCTTTAGAGTCAGAGTCTGACTGCAGGACCTCCATCCACTATAGATGGTGCTGGAGCACTTTTGATGCTACCCCTTGTAGCCTGCACTAAAATTCAATGGATGAGGAGCAAAATAGATCTGATCACATTCTGAATAGAGATTTAAGCTGTTAAAACTTTTGGAAGTACTAGATGATCATAATTTAATGAGATAAAATCCCAAATTCTTCATAAGTTAATCCAATAGAATTTAAGAGGCATGTGTGAATACATTTCAGATGGGGATAGACAGTTGTCAAAGGGCAGAAAGGGTAAAATAACCCTTGGTTTCAAGTTAGAAAAAGTGATCAAAGTATTAGCAACTTATAATGATCTTTCTACAACAGTGAATTTATTAGAAATGGCCCTCATAACAAAGTCTTCCATATCCTGCATGTGCTGGTTATGTACCTCCTCTGTATGTGTACAACCCACAGTGGTAGAGAAAGTATCTGTCATGGTACACGTACAGTTAATAAATACAATGCAAGTCTCCATGTACCATGTACCATGCCATGTAACATACACCTCGGAGAAAAGAACATTTGTGCCTAGCCTTGATCTGGGACAATAGTGAGTGCTTGGTTTTCTATGGCTTGTGGTTCTTGAGTGGTTCTGTTCCGGGGAAGATAATAACAAACACTTCCAAATATCATTATCATATACCATATCTGAGAATTTAAACTCCACATATTGGCATTTTTGTAAATATGAATAAATAAATTCACTTTCTAATAATCTGATTGGATGAGCCTCCTTCACTCCTTCCACACTTTCCCTCCCCAGTGTTAGTGTGGTGTGCTGACCCATATTCCCCGGCTTTCCTGGTTCAAACCTTAATCCAGGTGTTCTTTCCCAAGATGAGTGTTCATTATCCCTATCCTTGTTCCACCTCATTAGTAGTTGGACCCCTCTAAGAGGAAGGCCATGTTAGGCAAGGCTTTTAAAGTTGAGCTTCATGTGGACATAACACAAACTGCTTGTTAAGGGATTTGTCTGAATTAGTAAATTCCTTGAAGCTTGAGTTGATTGGCTCACATCACAAGCATCTCTGTTTGTAGTTTCATGGTTTTGCTCCTTTTATTCTCACAGACAGAGAGGCACACGTGGAGGTGTGAATGTCAGTGTGCTAACGTAGCACTGAGCGGAGTGTTAAAATGACAGCCAGCATGTGGGGACCAAGAGCCAAGAGAATCTGACAGCACAATGGAGCTCAGAGGAAATCAGAAACAGTATCTACCCCCCCCCCCCCCCCCCCACCCCCCATCTCCCTGTACACACACTCAAACACACACACACAAAGGGCTTTGCTAGGTCATTGTCCTTTTTGTTAGGCAGGAGGACAAAGAAAGGGGGTGTGCAAGAATCAGGGAGGGATGAATAGAGATGATGTGTGAGATGGAGGAGGTGGGGGGGGAGGACAGGAATGGGGAGATCTAGATGGATGTTGACACACTCAGGGGCATGTAAGACCTCCCACTTTGCTCACAGAGCTGTCTTATAAATTAAACAGAAGAAAATGAAAGACGGTCCCTCCAAAAAGAGGCTCCCTCCATGTCCAAAAACACAACGAGGTCTCGCATTTGTAGCAGCTAGTAAAGTGGCGGGCAGCTGAGGAGGAGACACGGCGGAGGGCCCCGTGGTTCTCTCCCGTGCGTTTAGCTGCTGTGAAAACGCATGTCTCTAAAACGGAGGCAACAATAGAAAACCTTAGTACAGGAGTGACAATTCACAGAGAGAGGAGACGGGCTGCTTTTACCCTGGAGCTATCTACATCCACGGGGAGTTCTCCTAAAGGCAGGATTCCCCAGCGGACAGGCTAACGCAGGGGAAGACTATCAGGTACTACAGCACAGGCTAGGTAACTATAGCAACTCTTCATCTAGCCATCTCCTACTGTGCTGGAGTCTCCAACTCTCTCTCTCTATCTCTCTCTCTCTCTCTCTCCCTCCCTCTCTCTCTGTCTGTCTCACTCTTTGATTTCAGAGGAGCACTCTAGTTTGAGGGCACTGTATTAAAAAACCCATTAAGGACTCCCAGTTCCCCACCCCAGCAAGTCAGACTATCAGAGAATCGCTGCTGAAAGACCTGTAAGCAATTCAACAACATTCTTGGAAGCCTACTTAATGAATGAATTAATTAAATCACGAGTAAGACTCATTTAACACCGCAGGGCAAAAAGATTCTGTTTAACTCGGTAGTTAACAGAATAGAAGAAAATGTGGTCCTCCATTCAGGAAAGTCCCTTGTGATCCGGTCAGTCTCTTTTTCTTCACCTTGATCTGGGTGTTTGTATCATGTCACTGGAGTGACACATGGATTGCCACTTGAACCAACTAAAGATTTCTCAGCCTGTCTACTGTAACATACCCATCTGCTGAAGCACAGAGAATAGTCAGACTGACCTCAAACCTTCAGTCTACTGTTCAAAACAAACTGTGTTTTCAGTCTGCCCATTACTCAAAGCTTAACATCACAGTCTGCTCTTGCTGTGTCAAGCAATACTCGACTCTACTGGCAATACTCAACTCTTCTGTCTGTTAAACACATGATCGCATCATTCAAAGTATAACAATACAATCTCAGCACAGTTTTTTAAATGTCTTTGCTGGTATATGTGACAAGTTCATGCAGATATCTTACTGCCAGGTTGATTTGGAGGTGAGAGTTAGCACCCCAGTTTTATGCTCAGAGACCATCATAACCAGTTTCACATCTGAATAGATTTATACTCCTTCCCTTTGCTCGGTCACTGGTCTGTTTGGCTCCTCTGAGAGTCCCAGTCCTGTAGTTTACGTCTGGTTTGATCGTGATGGATTGCACCACAGTGGAGCTACTTAACAGCCTTGGAGGCAGCCAGAGAAAGAGAGAAAGAGAGAAAGAGAGAAAGAGAGCTATCCATGGAGAAATGAATGGTGGACATGTGGCACATTTGTCCTGCCTAACCCAATTCATTTAACAAATGAGCTTTTAAATCTGTGGGGTATTTAAACTGAGGAGACGAGAGAAGGAACACCGAACAACATCACCAGTCATGCTGATGAGAGAGAGAGCCATGACTACCAAGATGAGAAGAATTTTGAGAAGAAAGGATATCATCGGGTAATTAGCAGAACAGTGTCCAATGAACTAAAAGTACTACAAATTATTTTAGACATTTTAGTATAACATATTTTAAACATAAAATAAAAAAATTATTCTGTAATCAGAATAATTTAATAATAGAATTACAGTACCTTCAGTATGAATTGGATTATTATTGGACTGAATGATATATGTACTCAATGTATTGAAACATGTTTTAGAAATACACATGAAACCCATATATTATTGTTAAAACTTGCCTCACAAAGATACAGACTCGCAATAAAAGTCATAATTTTACATGGAATACCCACCTTGTCAAATAATTAGCCATTGTTAGCATGAGAGGTGGGTAGAAATTTTACCAACTCTCCACCTACAAGGTTTTTTAAACATTTCCAATAAAGTGGGTGGTAAGTACTGAATACACTGCATAAAAACTCACCTCTAATGTTTATTGTAAACACAAACTCACTTGTTATAAATCATTATATTAGGTGGTCCCTTGTCGTGGGTGCATTTTGCAAGTAGACTACCACAAGGTGAAACCCCTCTGTTATCATACACATCGTATTTCAGTTCTGTAAGGAACTGTCGACAGATAATTATCAAGGTCTACGTGTATAAATGGCTGCTTAAAACATTCTATCTGCATACATTTCCGATCTTATACGACTTTAGTTTTAATTTGTTGTCTAGTTTGCCACGTGAAACCTCCTGGTTTCTAAAATGCACATTAAAACATAGGTATTATTAGTAGTAGCATCTCACAGGAGAGCAAAGGTTGAAATTAGTGAACCATAGCTTGTAAAGCAAAGCCCTTCTGCTATGAAATGTGGTTTAGTCCCCCTCCGCCCTAGTGAAAACCCCATTAATTCAGCAAATGTTTAATGTATTACCAGTTAAGGTTTAGATACAAGCTAAGAAGCATATATCATGTTTTTATTACCTGTTTACTGTAGATGAATCATTATCTCATCACATATGCAGCATGTCAGTGTGTGCTAAAGAGCATTCCCATGTCCATGAGCGAATGTAAAACTACATGATACACAAGCATAAAACCAGAAAGTGTTGTAAGTGTAAATGTTTATGTCGACAGGGTTGATGCAGGCACCCATTAATTGCAGTACATTTGGTAAACAGTGTAACTACACCAATCAATAATTAGACTGACTTATTTTCATGTTCAGCACATTTGCTTACAAGTAAATAAATGAGCAAACATGTCAACAAATATCCCAAGAAGCATCTGGGGTATTTCTAAAGAAACTGTAAACATGTTCTGCCCTGAACTCTTGACTTCATTCAGTTACTGAGAGTCAGTAATGCACATATCGTTAGGACACTGAAAATGCTCTACCATACATGCATAATGGAGCTGATTTGAAATGTTCAGAAGTGGAAACACTAAAATGTTTCCACTGTACATGTAAAATGTATACTTTGAAAGGTAAATAAACTGAGATGTGAATGTAATATACAGTATAAACATATACCCCAGTCCCTAAATCATTCCACAGTAAGCAATGTTAGTCTACTGTTTCTTCTTTCCATGATGCCATGAGCTTCTTTGTTTCCAGTCGCACACACACACGCGCGCGCACACACGAACACACACGCATACACGCACGCATGTACACACACATGCACACGCACACACACACACACACACACACACACACACACACACACACATACACACACACACACACACACACACACACACACACACACACACACACACACACACACACACACACTGCATCTCAGGTTTGCTCCTGAGAAGAGGAGAACTCGCTTAGATTGAGTCTAATCACCTTCCATAGCCTAATGAAAGAACTGATGATCTGAAGATCCCCAGAACTCCTAAAGTTTCATAATACACACAGAAAGTAATGAAAGAGACATGAAAAAACTCACTCAGATCAAAGCAAATCATCTAATACATCACCCAGACACTTGAGACTCATAATACGAAACTCTGCAAATGAACCAACCCGGCAAAACATCACCTGCGTGTATTTGTAAGGAAACCAGATCTAGAAAGGTATTCTCAAAGTGAAAGGCTACAGGGTTACAGCCCTAAGACATGGTTAGTGTAAACATCATGCTCATGATTCTCCTTTCTCAGGTGTTTGCCTCCATTATGTTGTGGCTGCAAATAAAGAGAACATAACAGAACTGTTTGATGCAGCATCTACATTATTAGAGCAGATTAGAGATCTGGTGACATAAGAATGAACGCAAAAATGCTCATTTTGAGGCATTATGAGTTTGAATGTACCAAAATATGGAAGTGTACACTGTGCTTGTAAAGTGAGCGTGAGAAGAGATGTTGTGTTGTGTGTGGGCAGGAAGGTAGTTGCAGGTGCAGTGGTCAGTGTCTGTTTTAATTGTAGGACACAATTGTGACAAGTTTCACAGTGCATGCATGAATCCTAATATGTAATTTACAAAGTAATATAAACAATAAGAATGCATCCCTGCTGACTGACACTACCATTGTTTTGACACTACCAAGATTAACATTGTTTGCCATTCTTGCTCAGTATTATGTCTGTATGTGTATGTCTAATCTGAGAATCAGCTAAGACCTCAAACATTGATTGCGAAGCTTACGCTCACAACTTCTCAGGCCAAATTTTGTACAGACTTGTAAGACCTGTGTAACACCAGCTCAGATGTGTTACATATTGGTAGACCAAACACAGTGTTATGTATTAGTAAATCAAACAGTGTTAAGTATTGGTAGACCAAACACAGTGTTATGTATTAGTAAATCAAACAGTGTTGAGTATTGGTAGACCAAACACAGTGTTATGTATTGGTAAACCTAACAGTGTTAAGTATTGGTAGACCAAACACAGTGTTATGTATTGGTAATGTGACGATGGGTGCGGCGAGAAGGACGAGACACAGAATCCTCCAGTTTCAGCAAACGTCACTTTACTGATATATATAGTGTTGCGCAATCAGCGCACGAGAAACATGTACATAGTACACAAAACGTGTAGACTCAGACAACGACGAGCACAGGACACTGCGCGAGCGCACATTACAGTTGTGATCAAATTTATTCAACCCCCACTGAAATAAAGTGTTTTGGCCAGTTTGACATTGATTTTGATCATTTCAGTCATCTTATTTACAATTATATCAAAGAGGCACTTATAAATTAGACAAACATAACATAATATTTATGATGGAATAACCACAAATGTCTTTACTGTGCTCACATCATTATCAGTTTTATTCAACCCCCTAGTGACATTATTTTTTAGTACTTAGTACAACATCCTTTTCCAGTTATGACAGCTTTCAAGCGTGAAGCATAGCTTGACACAAGTGTCTTGCAGCGACCTATGGGTATCTTAGCCCATTCTTCATGGGCAAAAGCCTCCAGTTCAGTCACATTCTTAGGCTTGCGCACTGCAACTGCCTTCTTTAGGTCCCACCAGAGGTTCTCAATTGGATTTAAGTCTGGTGATTGCGATGGCCACTCTAGAATGTTCCAGCCTTTCATGTTCAACCATGCTCTAGTGGACTTGGATGTGTGCTTCGGATCATTGTCCTGTTGGAAGGTCCAACGTCTCCCAAGCCGCAGGTTTGTGACTGACTCCATCACATTTTCCTCCAAGATTTCCTGGTACTGAAGGGAATTCATGGTACCCTGCACACGTTGAAGCTTTCCTGTACCATTAGAAGCAAAACAGCCCCAAAGCATAATTGACCCCCCGCCATGCTTCACAGTAGGCAAGGTGTTCTTTTGTTCATAAGCCTGGTTCTTCCTTCTCCAAACATAGCGCTGGTCCATTGTCCCAAACAGTTCTAATTTAGTTTCCAAAACCTGTTCCAAAACCTTTGTGGCTTGTCCACATGACTTTTGGCATACTGCAGTCGACTTTTCTTGTTCTTTGGAGTCAGCAAGGGGGTGCGTCTGGGCGTTCTGGCATGGAGGTCTTCGTTATGCAGTGCGCGCCTTATTGTCTGAGCTGAAACTTCAGTGCCCACATCTGACAGGTCTTTTTTCAGTTCCTTAGCAGTCACGCGGGGATTTTTCTCCACATTACGCTTCAGGTAGCGCACAGCAGTCGCGGTCAGGATCTTCTTTCTGCCACGACCAGGTAACGTTTCCACTGTGCCCTTTAACTTGAACTTGCGAATGATACTTCCGATAGTGTCTCTTGGAATATTTAACAACTTCGCAATCTTTTTATATCCATTGCCATTCTTGTGAAGAGCAATAACCTCTTCTCTTGTCTTCTGGGACCATTCTCTTGCCTTCACCATGCTTGGAAACACACCAGTAGATGTCTAGAAGGAGCTGAGTATCACAGTCCTTTTAAATCTGCCTAATTGGTGCTTATCATGCTTGATTGCTGCTCGTTGACATCCACAGATGTTTTCAAAACCTGATGGAAAACACTGGAATGAACCTCTGTTCTTAGGAGTGGTAGTCGTAAAGGGGTTGAATAATTGTGTCAATGAAGAAATCACAAAAAGGCCATTTAATACTTTATGACAAAAAAAATTGATGCTATCTTAGTTGCATTTAGTTCTTTAACAAGTCCTTGTAAGATTTCATTATGAACACAATTACAAATGTGCACTGAATTCCATAAAACCCTTCGCAGCATTGGGGGTTGAATAAATTTGATCACAACTGTAAATAGACAGACCACATTAGCCCCACGTGATTACGAGACGATTCACAGGTGAGACACATTATTCACACGACATAGCCCTCACCACGAAGTCCCACTGACGCAGACAAAGCACGTGGACAACGTTTTACACACGCCCAAAAGGGAGGGGCCGGGGTCCTCAACGTGACAGACGCCCCCTCCAAGGGCACTACCCGTCCCGGGGTGCCAACAGGACCGAGTGCCCCGAACCCACGGCGATGGGCGGATCCGACGCGCTCAGTCCTGCGTCTGGGAGGTGACCGCCCTCGGGGAAGCGTCCGCCACGGACCGCCTAGAACACCCTCCCTGGGAATACAGGGGAAAAGACGTTAGACAAACACAACGGAACAGACACGAATACACACACAGGTACATTCACACACAGAGGAACAAGAGGGAAGAAGGGGTTTGGTACACATATGGGCAAACTCACGAACACTGGGACAGACACACATGACAGTGGCGCCAGGCTGCGTGCCAGGAGGAGGGCGGTTAGGGGAGCGAGACCGGGAGCCACAGGTGCTGCAGGCGCTGCGGTGGGCGGTGCTCCTCCTGCCCTTGCTGCGAATCCTCCACCGGGCGCAGCGCGGTTGGCCGACGCGCCAGGTGCAGGGTGGCTGGCGGACTTGCCAGGAGCAGCGCGGCGGGCTGACATGCCAGGAGCAGCGCGGCGGGCTGTCGCGCCTGGCACGCCGTGGCGGGCTGTCGCGCCTGGCACGCCGTGGCGGGCTGTCGCGCCTGGTGCATCGCGACGGGCGGACTGGCCGAACGGGCCGTGTGGGTGGTCCCCTTCGGTCTCCATTTCCTCTTCATCCCCTTTTCCCCGGCTCCACTCCATGGACTGCTCCGGGCTGCCACCCCGGGAGCAGTCCATATCACTGTCGCTGGAGCGAGTGGAAGAGGGTGTCCGCTTCCCTCTCACGGTCTCCGCAGACCTCTCTGAGGGGGGAGGGCTCTCTTCTTCCTCCGTGGTATAGGAGCCCTCGTCTTCCTCACCCTTCTCAGCGGTGCGAGAGGGGCACACGGGCGGAGGGAGGTAATCCTCATCCTCCGATTCCTCCTCCGACTCCGCCTCCGCCTCCTCCCTACCGTAGTCCCGGGTGGAGGCGGAGTCCTCCGACGGAGGGTACGCCTCTTCCTCCTCCCCTCCACCGTAGTCCACGGTGGAGGCGGAGTCCTCCGACGGAGGGTACGCCTCTTCCTCCTCCCCTCCACCGTAGTCCACGGTGGAGGCGGAGTCCTCCGACTGGGGGTACGCCTCTTCCTCCTCCCCTCCACCGTAGTCCACGGTGGAGGCGGAGTCCTCCGACTGGGGGTACGCCTCTTCCTCCTCTCCCTCGCTTGGCGTATCCTCCTCCCCAAACTCGCTCTCTGGAGTGCTCTCCGTAGAGCAAAGCACGAACGCCCCCATCCTCAGAGGCGAGGGTTCGCGGGAAGGAGAGGGGTGTCGCTCTCGCCATATCCGCCGTGCCTGCTCAAGGAAGTTGTCCGCTATCTCAGGGACGGAGGATTCCCGAGCCATGCGCAGCATATAGGCGCATAGCGGGTCCTGCTCCATGAGCTCAGGGTTGGCGTTGGCTTGGCAGCGCTGGCCAGGAGAAGGGGCGCGATGGCGCCGCTTGCTGGCTCGATTGCCCCTCTTCGGTCGGGTGGCGTAGCCCGGCATTCTTGGGGGTGTCTCAGGTGGCTCGTCGTTCTGTGACGATGGGTGCGGCGAGAAGGACGAGACACAGAATCCTCCAGTTTCAGCAAACGTCACTTTACTGATATATATAGTGTTGCGCAATCAGCGCACGAGAAACATGTACATAGTACACAAAACGTGTAGACTCAGACAACGACGAGCACAGGACACTGCGCGAGCGCACATTAAATAGACAGACCACATTAGCCCCACGTGATTACGAGACGATTCACAGGTGAGACACATTATTCACACGACATAGCCCTCACCACGAAGTCCCACTGACGCAGACAAAGCACGTGGACAACGTTTTACACACGCCCAAAAGGGAGGGGCCGGGGTCCTCAACGTGACAGGTAAACCAAATGCAGTGTTAAGTACTGGCAGATCAAAGACAGTGTTACGTATTGGTACCATGAAATGTAAGATATATTAAATGTAAGTTAAACAATAAAAAAAAAGAAAAAGTAAATAATTTTAACATACAAGTGCCGCAGTATGCAAACAATAATATATATGTATTTTTTTCCAAGCAAAAGTTTTCCAAGCAGCATAGATGAGAGATTCAGGAAAACAAATATGAGTCCTACTTACCAGCTCTGCCACCGTATCCCCACCAAACACCAGTATCCCCACCAAACACCAGTATCCCCACCAAACACCGGTATCCCCACCAAACACCAGTATCCCCACCAAACACCGGTATCCCCACCAAACACCAGTATCCCCACCAAACACCGGTATCCCCACCAAACACCAGTATCCCCACCAAACACTGGTATCCCCACCAAACACCAGTATCCCCACCAAATACCAGTATCCCCACCAAACACCAGTATCCCCACTAAACAGGTGAGAGATGTTTTACTTTCGCATGAGCAAGAAAAGCACAGTAATGGAACCCGGTAAAGCATGAAAGTAATGCTGTTAGAGTGGAGAGGTTTAAGACTCAGTGGAACATGCAGTGAGAATTAGCTGAGAGTCCTGCTGAGGTCTTCTAAAGGTAACGTAACCCTGATCTGAGCTGTACACACTGAAGCACTGACATGATCCTGAATCAGGACTGAGGTAACATATGCTGCATACTATAAAGGACAACCATACACGCTATGGCCAGTTTATGGAAACAAATATCAAATGTGGTAGGGTACATGCAGCTTCCTTAGGCAATGTCAATATAATAAAGGGAAAACGTTCTCCAAATATTTTTATAAAGTACTGATAAATCTGTGAACTTCCTTCTGAGCAGTTTCAGCTCTAAAGCACCACATAGGGAGGGTACTTTAAACCCATCCATTCAAATTAGAGTGTGTAAAATCTGCATATTTAAATAATTGCCACACAGTATTTTTAGCTGATGTTTTCTACACTACTTTTCAAATCATAAATAAACTAGTTTGTTGTATGTCCAAATGTTTACTATGTGATGTTTACAGGTAGGGAAAATTACTTTTTATTAATCTCAATTCACACAGTTCATAACATTATTTTAATTTCTGCCCTCTCACTGTATTGGTCAAAGTGATTAAAAGGAAGACAGATAAAGTTGAGTTAGAGGATTTGTCCTGGATTTGTTATGGTACACATAACTAGTCTCAAATTACCACATTCAATGTGATGGAGATTTAGGAATGTACATTATTGCAAAGAAGAGAGCAACCAACTTTTATGGAAGCTTCACACAAATCATATACCATGTGAGCCTTTAGGGACTTCCAAAATAAGAGGATTTGATCTTTCAAGACCAAATACCTCAGAGATCTCAGCAGCCAGCAGGAATATCAACAACCAATAGGGCTCTCACCATCATGACTTAGATGGGTTTTAATGTTTGTACACTCCCAATCTCAAAGCGCTGTCAGAGAATGGCTCAAAGAGTGTTTAAAGTAGTGGAGGTCCTCCTGCCAGAGAACGTGGCCTCTTTTCACTATTCAGTGTCGAGGCCAAACAGCACTCAAGTCTTAAATGGTATGAGCTTGCCCTCAAAGTCCTGAATATGTTCACCAAGAACTCCTAATCTTGGGGTCAAGAAGGTGCTGTTAGAATATCACTTTGGTCAAGGTCGAGGGGGGTATGGAAACATGGCCCTCAGCACATTTTTTGCCAAGGCTCTGAAATATATAATGAATCTTGACAAGGCCCTACATGATGACCAGGTGCCTGACAGCCTGACCTCAGGCCAGTGAGAAGCCCAGACCACTACTAATGTGCCTGAACAATAGGGACTTGATGGACCACGTCTACTGCTTTGAAATCAGCAGAAGGACCTGTAGTTTTCATCTCCACAGCTTTTATACAGAAGCTGTCCAGGCAGGGCTACCATAGCTCATGCTTGTGGCAATAAGCCTCTGCATTCAGGCTCATTGACACACGGCAATGGGTTCAATGTGTAGGCAGGATGCACATTCAGGTGGATTCATTGACACAAGGGGATTACCGAAAAAACTTAAATTCTAACCTGAGACAAATCACAACAAAATGTACAAAGTGAACTTACAACACAGACAATGTGAGACCAACATTGCAATGACATTGACATACATAAATACAGGCAAACTGACAATGTGTCTATGAAAATCCAGGGAACACATACATGGGCTGATGAACAGACACAAGTTCCAGACAGAGGGGGAACCATGACACTCGTCATATTCTCACAGTCCCCAGACAAATCTCAAGACAAATATTTTTATTATTTAAAAAGAATTTCTGAGAAATTTATTATACAGTGGCATAAAATGTATGTGCAAACAAATGTCCTAGAGAATTGTTCTTTTTCTACTTCAGCACGACTTTTTCACCATTGTTTTCTGATGTTCCTGTTCTGTGTACCTGTGGTTTTGCTCTGTCAAAAAAAATTTCAAATGATCTGACACATTTGTCAAATTCTTTGGGACAGTTGGTTTTGTGAAACAGTTTAGCGGTAGTTCCAATTACCCACTTAAATGTTTAAACATTTATGGTTACATTGTAGCTGAACACCTGTCAGTCTCTTGTTTCTGTCTTGTGACAGAAGTCTTGTGACTGGAGCATTTTCAAACAAGACATAGCCACCAACGTAGATAATATAACGTAGAGATAGCATCGCTACTTGCAAGATGTTAGCTGTAACTCCTTGTGACATCATTATAGTTACGAGCATAGTTACAAATTAAGGGCCCAAGAAGGAATGGAGGTTTGCAGAACATGCTAATTTAATATCCACGACACAAGAAGGGCCATTTATGAAAGCTGTTACTCAGTGAATGTAAAATGTAGGCTTCCACTCACCTTAGCATTATTAATTCAGACATGTCCTATAGATGTGCCACAGTTTAAATGCCAGTCGTGAAAGCTCTCGACCCAACACCGAAACCCACAAGCCAGGAAATGGACTACTAGCAGATTAGCTACTAAGGATCAACCTCAATATTAAACATGATCTCTATTGTCTTATGTGGCACTGGAAGAGTTTGACATCTCTGAGAAAGCCCTGCCAAAATTGGCATTAGCCTACACCAGTGGCAGACCAGATGGTCCAAGGATTAAACTGGCTTTTGCCATTTAATGCTGAATTCATTGTTTTCATTAATGCAAGAAATTCATATTCTCATATACATCTAGGGTCTGTCTATTTTCCCTGCTTTGGGAAATTATTATATATTATATTGGTGAGTTCAACCTGTTCCCTAAAATGTCTCTGACAAATACCTTACAATTTTTTAACAAACCTAGATAAACATTAGCTAAGGCACACCGTAATTAGTCATATGACTGAACAAATTGACTCAAGTCTGCAAAATAGCCAACTGAATGCTAAAAGATTTCTATTTGACATTCACATTCTATCTGTTATTAAGGATTTCTGGCTGACACTCTGGTTGAAATAAGCTGCACAATGAAACACATGCGAAGCTGGAAATCACAGGTTGTCTGGTATATTTCTGCCATAAACATTATCACAGTGATCTTTAATCTTATCAATAAAAAAAAACTACCTCCTATAGTGCCTTAGAAGCAATTCTACACATTTCACATACCCAGTGCCCAGACAGCCCTCTCAAGCCCCGCCCATATCGCATCAGCCATCCCTCTCCCAGTCACCCATTATATCACCTGCACCTTGTTTCTTTCTGCATATTTAAATCCCACAGATGTCTGACTTCAGAACTTCACACTGATGGTCCCTATACCCTAAACCTATACCCTAAATCTTAAGCCTAACCCTAAACCCTCCATTACATCTCAGCCTACTCACCTGAGCAGCGTTTCCTGCTCGTGTTTGTCTATGCCTTTAGTCTCTTGAGCTGTTCTTCAAGCTGCTTGGGATGCTTTGTGTGTTTGTCAATAATCACCCTGTGTTTCATATAGTCTGTATTATGTCTTTTTGAAACGCAACCCAATTTAAACATTAAATGGTGATACATGTAAATAAATAATATGGCAGGTCATAGGGAGTCAACTGCTGCTCACATTCCACATTTCATATTTGCATGTATGCGTATCTCTAATTAGCATATGTAAATCGAAGCTTTGTAACATTTTTCCAGGTAGACTCCATGTATCACAAATGTAGGCATGAGCACCTGCAACCACCTTTCACACTACCAGGTGATTCAGTGTGCGTATGGGAGAGCACACACCTGTGTGTGTACCGCCTGCACTGTGAAGTGCTGGGGAGACGAATGTGGCACGCACACTTGCTGTAAAGGATGGAGGAAGATGTTTTGTCAAAAGGTTTTATTGCAAGGTTTTCCATTTATTCTTATAAAAACAATTTGTTTTGATTTGAATATTTATTTTTGATCATATTAATTTTCAGCAGCTCACGTGCAACAAAGGTTTTAATCCTCCTGAATCTGAAAGTTCATTTTTACTCAGTGTTTGGTCAGTGCCTCAGTTACATTTACTGGAATAATAATAACTATTATAATAAGTATGTATGGTTAACGCTGAGGTTCACTGATATTGTACCCAATGGGATTGTTAGTGCCCTTCCCCAAATGCAGTGTGGGTATCTCATATGTGACTCTATACACGTTCTGGATCCAAACAGGCCTTCTGCTGTCTGTTTAGTAAATGTGTTGATCTGGGGGGTGCCAGACATGAACAGACAGAGCTGAATCATCCCATAATCAGAAACTAAATAGTAATACTTGTCGTGTTTGAATTGGAATCTGAAAAGCTACTCCATAATACTTTGTTAACAGTGCACTTAACTATGATACTGTGTAACTGATGGACTTGAGCTATGTCCATACAAGAGGACACAGACGTACAAAAGGAAAGAGAAGGTAGATTACGAACAGTGATGTCATTCAGGTATAACCACAAACAAACATACAATGACCATGTCAGCTTGGTAGATACGCTGGTACTATGGGCACTGGTCTACAAAACCTGAACATGCATCCAACCCTTGAATTATTACGATTCAACTTAAATTCTCTTAAGTTTAAATTCTCTAGGCAATTGGTAAACAAAAAAATGGTTGCTTCTTTGTAAGTACTGCTACATTTAATTAGAAATGGACATCACCCCTGATTTCTTTTTAGTGCTCAATAGCATTTCAAATTCAGCAAAGACACTCTGGATCTGTTTTGTCTCTGGGATGAACAGGCCAAAACTATACTAGTTCTATACTATACTAACTATTCTAGTACTATACTATAAGTATACTAGTACAGTTCCATTCTATCCTCCAAATGGCTCTAAATATAGAGGAAGGGGTTTCCTCTAAAGCTCGTATTCCCAGGATCAGATATGAGGTGTTATGATGGGCAGATCTCCTTTGTTGGACTATTGTACAGAGCTTTATATGCTGTGAGGAGCTCAGGGATTAGTGTGGTTAAGGTTACAGTGGGACAAGGCTTCTTCTCATCTGATGTACTTCAGTGGAAGTGATGGTACAGGGCTGAAGAAAGGGTGATTTAAGCTCCTATAAACTGCCACAGACTCCAGCTAACCCTGCATGTTGGGGTTCTGCCCAAACACTTTCTGTAGATTGGACAAGTTAAAAAGTTTAGCTTTTTAAATGCTAAACACAAAGAGAATAATAGCAGACATTTCATTTTACAGTGTCGCCTGGACAATCCTTGTGACTACTTGACAGGTATTCAGCAAAGAGGCAAAGCAGCACAGTTAAACATGCACACCATTCTGGTTCAGATCACTTCTGCAAAACCTCACACATAAACCATGAAAGGCTGGTACTACTGGCTATAGTTTCAGGTTCCCTATCGATTTCATTCCTACAAAATCCAAACTTTTTCACAGTCGTTGTACAAATTCTTCCAGAGATGAGGTTATATGACATGCTACCTGAATTCTGAAGTGAACTCTGATTTTATTTTATTTTTTTGCACGTCACTGGTAACACTGTGGGAGTTTCTGCCCATCAAACATCTCGTTAGTCGTGACCGATTCCAGCTTGCGGTTTCACAGTTGTTTACATTCCTTGCTGTATGACTCAGATTCACCCGCGCTGCTTCGAGCTTGATCTAGTGTGCAGTAGCCCGTACTCAAGACCAACGCGCAGAAGTCAATGTCAGCTTTTTCTTTCTGATTGTAAATATTTTACCTCATCATGTATATTTTTGTCTAGGTAGCCACATTACCATATGAGTACATGTTACTTTATTGAACAGAGGTAAGTCTCTTAACTGTGTTCAGTTCACTTAACCACTTCAGCCTTGCTGAACAACTAGGAAACTCAGCAGAGTTCTACTAAGAAAGGTGCACACTGCCTGAATCTACGTCTCATGGAGGTAAACACATGCAAATCGAATATATCAACACTAATGCAAATAAACAACATAAACACAAATGCATTAATGGCTAGAAGAGTGTGTTTAATTCATAAACCCCTTCTAATATAACATAACAACTTCATGTGGGAACTGTCCCGAACAGAGGCCAAGTTAATGATTTTGAGTTGATAAATGACATCACTCTGTTGACATAATTGACATCATAAATGACATCACCCTGTTGACATAAATGACATCATAAATAACATCACCCTGTCTATTGTTGCATACAACCTGTGAGAACGGGGCAGCACAAATGTACCTTCTATATTTAAATGTATTTTCACACCACATCATGCTAAGTTATGAAGAGCTGCTGGATGCATAAACTCTACTATGACGGCAGGAAACGAGTCACTCCGCACTGACATCTCCCCACCGCTGAAGAGCACATGATGCACACGTGTGTTGCCACTGAAAATTAGCATATAAATAAGCACCATGACGACTGAATCTATTTGAGAGCCGACCTGCATTGAACAAGTGGTGTATAGAAATTTGCCCTAATCTTTGATCTGGGCGGCATATTTCTCTTGCCACAGCAAGATCAATGGCCTCTCGATGACAGCCAATCAGAGAGAAAGAAAGCAGTATTCCTACCTGCACCTTAGCACACATCTCAGTTTTAGTGCAATCAAAGCATTTCTGTTTCAAACTCAGAGAGAAGGGTAATTAGTCCGGCTCCTTAATTACATCAGACAAGGCAAGTCGATGCTTGACATTCTCCTCTGCTCACAGCTCAGCAGTCATGGCTAATCAATAAGGATGTGCAAGATTGACAACTCTGTGGATAGTGGAAGTGTGGACTTTTGGCTCCTGTAAATCTAACACTCTGGCTTTACTGGAGCATGTCTAGTTTGACCTTTTATTCAGAATAAATAAGTAAGAGGTACTGGAAATGCTAAAATAGTGAAACCCCCGGAATTTCAATTTGCATGCTAAGTCCACAGACTTCAGAAGAAAATGCAGGGTTCTCAGTCTCTTCTTGGACAATCTGCTCATTTATCATCTAGTGGCTTTTATCTCTCCATTCGGTCTCATATGAATGAGGAGATCTGTTTGTGTGCATTCCTGCAGTGCTGGGATTAGCACACATTCTGCCACATGACTCCGAGTAGAACTGGACAGAAGAGAGAACGTGCCGTGCAGACCGCACCGAGTCTCGTGTGCATGTGGGGATTTCATTATCATTTGACTTATCCTTTTCTCACCAGTCTGCACCAATCAAAATGAACATATACTGACCAATCATGCCAAGCTTATTGAATTCAACGATTTGAAAGTTTTAGACAATTTATTTTTGCTATAATATAATTGTCACTATTCTAAGAAATAACTTTTTCACTTTGCATATAAGTCTGTCAAGGGTACATTTTGGCTGGAAACACAAAAACAGCAATTAGTTTGCTTTAAATGCATTCAGACACAATTTAAGGATTATCGAAAGAGTTCAAATGTAGATGCATGCATTTAGCTACCAAGATGATGCATGTAATCAGAATGAATTAAACCCTAATTTGCATGATACAATCTCTGCAATGCAGCACCATGAACAGAATTAAATCTAATCTTAATAACACTTCCTCTACACTTACTGTGGACATACTCGCCGCAGTTCAATATCCTCATATGCGAAGCCTTACAAAGCAATAATTATTCTCTAATTTGTTCGACAGTGTTATGTGAATGGGCTTTAAATTGGTTTACTACTGCTGGTCAAACTCGAGATGAGAAGGTCAGTAGGGGGACTAATAAACACAAGAGCCAAGCAGGGTTATTTATGTAGCACAAGTCATACACAAGGCAATTCAAGGTGTGTTACAAATAACAGCAACATTCAATATAATGAAATTAAAAAATAAATAAATTGATTGAAATTATGAATGTTACATTGAAACACGATGCACAGAAGAATACTGGCAGTGGGATGTGTCAATACAGTGCTGTATACTACACGATGACATGCTGACAGTTTGGGTTTTGCTTTAAAAAAAAAATCAGTGTTTACCTTAGGCACAATTAACTAATGAGATTGTAGTGATCTGAGAGGAAGCCTGCTCAGATTAGAGCATATCAGACAGCTGCAGTGGTCCTAAACCACTTTTATAGGCAAGCAACAGTGTCATAAAATCTGCTCTGTAACACGCTATGAGCCAACATATGGATGTAAGAATTGGAGTCATTCGTTTTTACTTTATTTGTAGTGAGAATTCTAGGAGCTACATTTGGAATCAGCTGAACTTTTTTGATTGTAGAACATTTAGTCAGGAGAAGTACTATGGAAATCACCAAAAATGAACAAAACCAAGACCAGAACCCACTCTGTGGAATCCAAATAATCGTAAAAAACCTCTCAGTGAGGAACGTGGAGGGACAGATATGTACTCACAACAGATGACTACTCACAGGTGGGTTTATTAGTACTGACCTCCTACAAATTATGTTACTGGCAGAACAAGGCTGTGAGTCCCTGTGACTGTCAGGTGAATCCAGGGGAGTGGAGTTAGTCTGACTCTGGCTGGGAAGCAACGTGGCAGTTACCAACTTACATTTTGATTTGAGAATTTTAGAGTCAAAATACACAATGAGTCTATGTCTTCTACTGTATCTTTGTTCCTAAATAAACAGATAATACTCTATCTATAGAGAATACTCTGTTTATCTTTTCATTTAAGCTGTAGGGTTTTTGGCCTCCAGTGTGTAATCCAGTGTGTAATATATCTGAAGCACTCACATAGTGAATTAAGTCCATTTGGTTAGAGAGCCAAGAAAGTGTCTGTATCCTCTGATTGGCTGAAGTAAGATCTTCTAATCAGATCAGATTTGGCCAAGGGAACACAAATCATGATTAAATAAAGGAGAATCAAATCCTGGACCACACCACATGTCCTGCTGTCAGACACAGCTATAGGACTCTGTAAGTACAGTTAATGACAGGAAACTAGTCAGTTGGTTAAAAACTACTGACTCAATTAGATACAGTTGCATCCAAAAGTATTTCGTTTTAAGTTTTAAGGTAGACATAACAACTTTGTTTTGTAGTAGATTACATTTGCAGTAAGTAAGGACCTTGGCATGAGTGAGACATTTACTATCAAAAGATTGTTGTAGAGTTAGAAACATTTTTTAAAAGGTTGGTTCAAACCTGCAGGACAATGATAAATGTCTCACTCTTTTAGTTACATTTGAATAGTTAATAGTGCTAAATTGTGGCATTTTAACCATGTAACCTCAACAAAGTGATGTTAAGGACACATTTACTGGACAAAGAAATACTAATTGCTGATGTGATATAATGTCTATTTAGTATTTATTTAACATTTACAAAATGATGGAAACACATTACATCTTTTAGCTGATACCATTTCATGGAAAAATTGTGTGTGGGAGGCAGATTAGCAAACAGGATTCAGTTGTTATTGGCAGTTCTAATAATGCCGGAGAGAAAAATGATTGTCCCAGTTTGGATATCAATATGTTGTCATGCTGTTAACATGAAGTCTGTGTTTCATTTCAAGATGAGTTTAAAGTTTGGTGTTATGCTTTCTGCCTTCAATCTTGGAGTCAAAATTATATTTATCCAGTTGAGCATCAATGTTTTCAGAGGGTTTGCAGGGGAAGATAGACATTTCATTCATGAAGAGAGTGCCTGCACGGTCATCTATAAACCTTTTCTTTAAACAAACACATCTAGCAAGCTGCATAAAAAAGTGCAGTGGTGATATGAAAGAGCTACATCCTTCAGAGTGGCTGAAATGATGGGACCCGTGGAGATAAACCAGTCTAGAGTCTCACCATGAGAGTGTCTCGGCATGGTCTCATGCCGTCAGAGACCAAATGACTCAAATATGCTCGCCATTATTGACAAGGATCTGAGCTATGGCTGCTGGATCCTGCTAGAATACAAATGAGCCACACTATTTAGTTCCAGACCTACTGCAGTTTAAATGAACTACACTACCCTGGACCACACCTGAAGAAATAGAAATGAGGTATCGAGTGGCCACCACATGACAAGCCGAATACCAATGAAGGGTGTGCTCCACACCAGATCTGCTCCACATCAGATCTGCTGACCTGTGGGCCTCGTGTGTCATTTCTTCACTGGAGAAATCGAATGAGATATGCACCTCTGGAAGGCACACATCGATTACATTACATATATGTAAAACATATATGCTGTGACACATAGCACCTCATACCAAACAGAGCATGAGTCACTGTCCTAACTGAATTAATACATACAGAGAACATCTATAATTTATACACATCATGAAGAGAGGGAGAGAGAGAGAGGGAGAGAGAGAGAGAGAGAGAGAGAGAGAGAGATGGACCTGTGCGTGTGTATGTGTGCCCGTGCAAGTGTTTGTGCTATTGTAAATCCCCACAGGCATTTCCAAGAGCTCTACACTTCAATCATGTCCTGCAATCTGTAATGAACAATAATCATAATAATAATTGTAATAATTGTAATAAGCAATACTTTTATAGTTTTAGCTTAACACAACAAATGTAAAATAAAGCATAAAGTTAATGTGCAATATATCAGCTATATCAATATGTTTATTTTATTTTATATTTATACTGGGTTATATTTTATTATATATCGGCAGATGACAATTAATCTGACTCTAAGTTTTTATTTTATTTTTTAATGCTAAAGTAACATTTGCAACTGGAGCTGGTTATTTCTCTAAAAGGATTAATACTTTTGGGGCCAAGCTGTGACTGTTCAGGCCATCCTGACCCCTGGGTTAGGAGTTAGGGGTTAAGGGTTAGGGATTAGGAGTTAGGGGTTAGATTTAGGGGTTAGGGTTAGTCAGGGCCAATAGGTGACTGAAAGAGCATTACTAACAAAATGACCACTGTCCACTTCAGAACATCTCTGAGAATGCATTGTTTTAACAGTTAGCTACAGTTTACATTTTACATAGTTACAGAAAACAGCTGTCTACTGTTATTCAGCATGGACATAAATTAGCCAATTAAACCTAAAATAGAAAAAAAATTATTAGAAATAAATATAACAATGCATAAATAAATTATTCAGAAGAAACAGACAGGCTGCAAACTTCCAGATAAATTTTTTTCTAAGGCATTGTGTGAAAATCTCCCCCTCAAAAAATTATTCCAACAGGATAGCCCGATTTCTGCTAGATAAGTCAAATGACTTCAGACAGTTGCAGACTACTCTGCTGCAGAGACTCTGAGACGCATGCTAAGTAGCCTTTCAGACACATTTAATGGGAATTTAGCACAAAGAAGATAATGGCAAAGGCAAAAACCATTTACAAAGAAAGCCGGATTCTTTTTCTCTATCCACCTGCTTTGAATTATAATTCAGAGGAGAACACTCCTTCCATTTGGGAGAATCGAATGTCTAGCTTCTCCAGACACTCTTGGGAATGAGTTGTGAGATGTGACATCTTACTGAGAATTGACAGCCACCCCTCCCCCACAACCCTTTTAAAATAAAGGTCCCGCAAACACTTATATTCACGATCACCTTTAGAACTGGTCCAATGCAGGAATTAAAACAACAGTTCCAGCATTAGAATTGTTCAAAAGATATTATTGTCCATTTCAATTCTGGTGATGATTCTGCTACAGTTAGAAACCAGATCCATCAGAGCGTTATATTATGGTGGTTGATGCAGCATTTCACATCAACCAAAACTCATGCATTTTTACCCTTCTAAACAGGACATATTTTTTTGAGTTGCAAATGAGGAAGAATTGAATAACGATTGAATATTAAACCATTTTTAAATAATATATCCAAGGATATTTTCTCCCCCTTTTCTTCTTAATAAAAGGAATAAGTGCTTGAATGAATTAATTAATAACAAGGGATTATAGCTGTCACGTTGAGGACCCCGGCCCCTCCCTTTTGGGCGTGTGTTAACGTTGTCCACGTGCTTTGTCTGCGTCAGTGGATCTCCGTGGTTATGGTTATGTCATGTGATAATCCGTCTCACCTGTGAATTGTCTCGTAATCACATGGGGCTAATGTGGTTTGTCTATTTAATGTGCGTTCGCGCAGTGTCCTGTGCTCGTCGTTGTCTAAGTCTGCACGCTGTGTGCTGTGTTTATGTTTATCGTGCGCTGATTGCGCAATATCTGTTAAATAGAATAAAGTGACTGTGCGTAAACCATCGGACTCGTGTCTCGTCCGTCTCTCCGACGCCAACGTCACAATAGCTAAACAAATAACCCTAACCCTAACTTTAAACCAGGGGCAAGGGTATGGGCACTCAATAAGCATTCTGGTTCGTCTCAAGTATGGTCTACAGTCAGCCACTACAGTCTTCAGTTGTCCACTAGTCTACAATCATAAATGTAAAAAATGTAAATGTGCCATATTTTGTCAATTGTGATTTTTCACCACAATCAAAATTTGTCCTCCACTTTTTACCCATCTGTGCAGTTAGAACCGCCAAACACACACTAGTGATTACTAGGGGGCTGTGGATCACACGTGCCCAGAGCGGTGGGCAGCCCTAGCCCGGCACCCGAGGGAGCAGTTGAGGTTAGGTGCCTTGCTCAAGGGCACCTCAGTCATGGCCTCAGGTCTGGGAATCGAACCCATGACCCTCCGGTCACAAGACCAGTTTCCTACCACCAGGCCATGACTGCCCCATCACCTACAGTCTACATGTAATTCTTCATCTGCCTCTCTGTGGATGCAGGAAGGGAATGAACTAGGGGAAATTTCACGGGTGTTTCCAATTTCTACACAGACCAAAAGGGACCAATGCTTATTTTCCCCCACTTGGCTCTCTTGCAAAAGATTATGACAATTGTCCTAAATTTAAATAAATCTTCACTAGTAGTTGAATTCTAGTAGAATTTCACTAAAATCTAATGAAATATCATTTGTATGGTTATTCCTCTGTTACTTTTCACTGTGTAATTCTATGAGAAAGGAACTCCGCTGTATGCTTGTATTAAAGACACCTGCTACAAACCACCTTTGTCTTCCACGTGGGGGGGTGGGGAGTAATTCCAGTGTAGTAGGGCTACAGTCAAGCACAGTTTGGTGTTAAAAACCAAACTGTGGAGGACAAGAGGTGGCAACCCTCACTCTAAAGTACATTTACTGAACAGAAGAAAATAAACTCGAGATGTCACTGACCTAAGTGAGACTTCAGTCCTGGCTTTTAAAGAAATTAACTGATGGTTGGACTAGTTACAATTAAAAAGCACAGAGAGGAGAGCAATGCAAAAATGATTAATCTAAATCTGAACGTGTATGTAGATGGTGAGGTGTAAACTCCAGTGACTACTACAGACATAAACACAGTAAAGAGCTATGTGGAACTGAATACATACACTTTATCTCCATTTGCTGTAGTACATTTTATTTTTGTTTTTTTTTGTTTATGTATGTGATATTGTCACGCTACGGTCCCCGAACCCTTCCTTTGGGGCGTGTGTTAATGTTGTCTGCGTCTATTCGTCTGCGTCTGTGTACCTCCGTGGGTGTGGGTGCGTCTTGTCATTATCCGTCTCACCTGTGGCTCGTCTCGTCATCACGTGGGGTTGATGTGGTCTGTCTATTTAATGTGCGTTCGCGCAGTGTCTTGTGCTCGTCGTTGTCTATGTTACACGTTGCTGTGTTAAATATATGTTCTTCGTGCGCTAGATTGCGCAACTCTCTGTGTAAATAAAAAGTGACGTCTGTGAGAATAAGGACTCTGTGTCTCGTCCGTCTGCTGCCGCCCAGCGTCACAGAACGACGAGCCGTCAGAGACACAACAAGCCATGCCAGGCTACACCACCCGGCCAAAGAAGGGCAAGAAGCCCAGCAAGCGCCGCCATGCCTCTGCTCCTGCCCCACACCGCGCGGCCACCGTAACTCCCGAACTGATGGAGCAGGACCCGTTATGCAGCATCATGCTGCTTCGGTCTCGGGAGGCCAAGACGGTGGAAATGGCGGAGTATTTCCGCCAGACCGCGGTGCGGATGTGGAAGGAGCGACACCCCTGTCCCACCAGAGACCTCTCGCCCCTGAGGGTAGGCTCCCTCGAACTCTGCTCCACAGAGAAGACTCCTGAGAGCGAGTTCGAGGGGGAGGAATCGGAGAGCGAGGAGGAAGAGGAAGATCAGGCTCCCTCGGTTTGTTCCGCCTCCACCGTGGACTACGGTGAGGAGGAGGACTACCCTCCACGGTGGACTATGGTGGGGGAGAGGGGAACGAGGAGGACTACCCTCCATCCGAGTGCTCCGCACCTGCCGTGGGCTACGGTGAGGAAGAGGAGGAGGAAGACTACGATTACCCTCCGTCCGAGTGCTCCGCACCTGCCGTGGTCTATGGGGAGGAAGAGGAGGAGGAAGACGACGAATACCCTCCGTCAGACTGCTCCGCACCAGCCGTGGGCTACGACGAGGAGGTGGAGGAGTTCGAGTCAGAGGAGGAAGGCAGTCCGCCTCCCTCTGAGTGTTCCGCTGGGACTGTAAAGGGGAGGTGGACACCAGAGACGGTCCCATCCTCCGATCGTTCCGGAGGAGAGAGGATGGACTGCTCCCGGGGTGGCAGCCCGGAGCAGTCCATGGAGTGGGACCAAGGAGAAGAGGAGGAGGAGATGGAGACCGCAGGGGATCTCCCAGGCGGTCCGCTCGGGGCGTCCGCCGGTCGCGCAGCACCCGGCACGTCCGCCGGTCGCGCAGCACCCGGCACGTCCGCCGGTCGCGCTGCACCCAGCGGAGGATCCGCAGCAAAGACCGGAGGAGGACCGTCCGCTGCAGCACCGGCAGCTCCCGATCTCTCTCCCCTTGTCGCTCTACTCCTGGCGCGTAGTCTGGCGCCTGTTTCATGTTTGTGTATGCCAGTGTTCGTAAGTCTTCCCATTTGTGTGCCTAACCCGTTTTTCCCTTTCGTTCCACTATGTGTAAGTGTACCTGTGTGTGTGTTTGTGAATGTCCCGTTAAATGTGTCTAACGTGTTTTCCCCCGTCTTCCCAGGGAGGGTGTTCTAGACTGTGCGTGGCGGACTCTCCGCCGAGGGCGGTCATCTCCCAGACGTAGGACTGGGCGCTTCAGATCCGCCCATCGACGTGGGTTCGGGGCACTCAGTCCTGTTGGCACCCCGGGACGGGTAGTGCCCTTGGTGGGGGCGTCTGTCACGCTACGGTCCCCGAACCCTTCCTTTGGGGCGTGTGTTAATGTTGTCTGCGTCTATTCGTCTGCGTCTGTGTACCTCCGTGGGTGTGGGTGCGTCTTGTCATTATCCGTCTCACCTGTGGCTCGTCTCGTCATCACGTGGGGTTGATGTGGTCTGTCTATTTAATGTGCGTTCGCGCAGTGTCTTGTGCTCGTCGTTGTCTATGTTACACGTTGCTGTGTTAAATATATGTTCTTCGTGCGCTAGATTGCGCAACTCTCTGTGTAAATAAAAAGTGACGTCTGTGAGAATAAGGACTCTGTGTCTCGTCCGTCTGCCGCCGCCCAGCGTCACAGAATGACGAGCCGTCAGAGACACAACAAGCCATGCCAGGCTACACCACCCGGCCAAAGAAGGGCAAGAAGCCCAGCAAGCGCCGCCATGCCTCTGCTCCTGCCCCACACCGCGCGGCCACCGTAACTCCCGAACTGATGGAGCAGGACCCGTTATGCAGCATCATGCTGCTTCGGTCTCGGGAGGCCAAGACGGTGGAAATGGCGGAGTATTTCCGCCAGACCGCGGTGCGGATGTGGAAGGAGCGACACCCCTGTCCCACCAGAGACCTCTCGCCCCTGAGGGTAGGCTCCCTCGAACTCTGCTCCACAGAGAAGACTCCTGAGAGCGAGTTCGAGGGGGAGGAATCGGAGAGCGAGGAGGAAGAGGAAGATCAGGCTCCCTCGGTTTGTTCCGCCTCCACCGTGGACTACGGTGAGGAGGAGGACTACCCTCCACGGTGGACTATGGTGGGGGAGAGGGGAACGAGGAGGACTACCCTCCATCCGAGTGCTCCGCACCTGCCGTGGGCTACGGTGAGGAAGAGGAGGAGGAAGACTACGATTACCCTCCGTCCGAGTGCTCCGCACCTGCCGTGGTCTATGGGGAGGAAGAGGAGGAGGAAGACGACGAATACCCTCCGTCAGACTGCTCCGCACCAGCCGTGGGCTACGACGAGGAGGTGGAGGAGTTCGAGTCAGAGGAGGAAGGCAGTCCGCCTCCCTCTGAGTGTTCCGCTGGGACTGTAAAGGGGAGGTGGACACCAGAGACGGTCCCATCCTCCGATCGTTCCGGAGGAGAGAGGATGGACTGCTCCCGGGGTGGCAGCCCGGAGCAGTCCATGGAGTGGGACCAAGGAGAAGAGGAGGAGGAGATGGAGACCGCAGGGGATCTCCCAGGCGGTCCGCTCGGGGCGTCCGCCGGTCACGCAGCACCCGGCACGTCCGCCGGTCGCGCAGCACCCGGCACGTCCGCCGGTCGTGCTGCACCCAGCGGAGGATCCGCAGCAAAGACCGGAGGAGGACCGTCCGCTGCAGCACCGGCAGCTCCCGATCTCTCTCCCCTTGTCGCTCTACTCCTGGCGCGTAGTCTGGCGCCTGTTTCATGTTTGTGTATGCCAGTGTTCGTAAGTCTTCCCATTTGTGTGCCTAACCCGTTTTTCCCTTTCGTTCCACTATGTGTAAGTGTACCTGTGTGTGTGTTTGTGAATGTCCCGTTAAATGTGTCTAACGTGTTTTCCCCCGTCTTCCCAGGGAGGGTGTTCTAGACTGTGCGTGGCGGACTCTCCGCCGAGGGCGGTCATCTCCCAGACGTAGGACTGGGCGCTTCAGATCCGCCCATCGACGTGGGTTCGGGGCACTCAGTCCTGTTGGCACCCCGGGACGGGTAGTGCCCTTGGTGGGGGCGTCTGTCACGCTACGGTCCCCGAACCCTTCCTTTGGGGCGTGTGTTAATGTTGTCTGCGTCTATTCGTCTGCGTCTGTGTACCTCCGTGGGTGTGGGTGCGTCTTGTCATTATCCGTCTCACCTGTGGCTCGTCTCGTCATCACGTGGGGTTGACGTGGTCTGTCTATTTAATGTGCGTTCGCGCAGTGTCTTGTGCTCGTCGTTGTCTATGTTACACGTTGCTGTGTTAAATATATGTTCTTCGTGCGCTAGATTGCGCAACTCTCTGTGTAAATAAAAAGTGACGTCTGTGAGAATAAGGACTCTGTGTCTGGTCCGTCTGCCGCCGCCCAGCGTCACAGATATCATTATTTGGCTAAGCAGAGCTTAAGAAAGTCAATTTATTGCTCCATCTTTTCCTCAGTGGGTTCATTTATTGCTTAAATTAAATTTCATATTTGGAATTCACATTTTCATTTCAACTCTATTCAAAACTCTATTGAAGCTACTGTGTAACTACTGACTGATGTTCTCATGAAAAGTATCCTCAAAATACCAGCTGTGGTCTTCAGAACGACATGTATATAAAATGCGTTCTTTTGAACAGATATTTTATATAATGCAGTACATGTTTTCACATCATTAGAATCAGTATGAGGTCTTCTCCACCATGGATGAGTGACCAGCTTCCCCCCACTCACTGTACGGTAACGTTCTCATTTTGTGGAACCTGCCATCAGCAACTGGCTATATGGACAAAACAGATAGTATTTGTATTATATCATGAGGATATATTTAAAAGCCACGCGGTCTCTCTGCCAACCCTCCACTCTAAGCTGGCAAGGGAAAATCTGAGAAACTGCAGTTTTCTCTTCAAGAAAACCCTTTAAAATTGCTGCATTTTTTACACATTACTCATATTTCCCATGCACTTTAAATTTGAATCCTTACATTATATAAACCTTGTTTATAGAAGATGGTTTCTTACTCACTGTCTGGCATGATAAGTGTATTGTATATTCCTGACTGGTTTTAGTTTATTGCCAAACGTGGTATATTAAATGATGTATCCAGCTATAATACTGTTTGCAGACTACTAGAGAGCAAAGAACTAAGACGAAGTGGGGACTGAAAGAACTGTGCTAGATTTGTGGCCCCTGCGTGTGACTGACCAGAGTTCAGACTGGACATTCATTTTGCTCCTACAGTCATAAAGCATTTCTGGTTTTGAGTCTTGTTTGTGTTTTGAAGCTCATCGGCTCTGCTGAGTGGAATGGTGAGTGGATTCTCAGGAACAAACAAGTTAGTACAGACTGACAGCCCATGAACAACGGCGCTGACAAGCCGATTCACCCATCACATGGTGTTACAAGAGCTCTAGCAACCGCCCAACCAAACAACATGCTGTGTTTTATTGAACAAATGCTCTTCAAAAATATATACAAGGCTTGCTATCACTGAAACACTACAGGAGATCTGTAGTTTTCCTCTTTCTTCAGGCAAACTGACCGTGACCTGCAGTGAAGATCAAAACCTAAATAAAAAGTGAAATTGTGATCAAAATGAAAGACCTGGTTGATACTCTTGGCTGAGAGTAAGCCAGCACACCTTATAAACCTGTAAATCTCTGGGATCATCAGGGTGACTTCACTGTAAAACTGCAGAAATTTCTCTGAGGAGGGCTTAAGGGTTGTGCTAACCAGCCACCTGAGGCTGGCCCAAATAGCTGCTTCACCATTTGGGAATGAGAATTACACCAGTGTAGCAGCAAACAGAACATTTGGCAAACTGCCTTTACTAACTGCACATAAAATACATAGACTCAGTTGGCTGTCAAAGGTCCAGCATAGATGATACTCTCATGATGATTCCCTCCAGGTGTAATTTTACATTGGATGTGTTAAATGGAGTATGGAGTGTGTTACATTGGATTGGTTAAATGGAGTATATTGATGTTTGTATGTGTGTAGGGTAGAAGAAGGAGAGGTGAATATTAGCAGAGAGGTGAAGGTGGCAGAGAGATGTTGGGGGCATTTGATAGCTTTGTGTTTCACTGAACTTGTTAAGCTCCTACATGTTTACTGGAATGCTTTTTCTCTGAATGGTTTTACATCCATCTTTAATTGTGAGGTATCTCTACGTTAACCAAAAAAATAAAAAATAAAACAAAATATCCACATCACTTCTTTCACTTGCTTGAAAGAGTTACAACCTTGATTATTTGGTTTTGTGTGATGTTCACATCGTATATGAGGAAAAGGAACGATACCCATCTATGTTCTCATATCTACATGTGCATGTACGTTAAGATAACACATTGTCACAGTGCTGTACCCCTGGCAATAGTCTATATTTATGCTACAGTATGTTAGCTGTCTCTTGTCTACTTTGTGTTAGTCTCAGGTACTGTGTTGCACACCAGTACCCACATCAACTGGGGGTTATTATGTTAAGTTATGCTTTATTGAAGCCTGTTTTCATGTGCTTGTTCTAGGGTTAGGGTTAGGGTTTAGGGTTTATAGCTAGGGTTAGAGTTTAGGGGTTAGGGTTAGTTGGTCACTGTATGTTATGTTGGCTTCTTTAGATGTAGTTAGTGCACTTTTATCTTAAACACTTTACTTGGAGACTTGTGTTTGCTTCATTAACTTTCTTTGCCCATGATGCATATAACACATGAAAATACAATACATGAATTCTAATATTCATTTTGTTGAGTACTAACTGTGTCACCTCTACATATGCAGACCACCCAGCAGATTAAGAATCAGACTTACTTTATATGCAAGTACAATTTTTCTGACATTCTACTGCAAGGAAGTTGGGTGAGAGTTCAAGTTTGAACCAGGTGGAATTCAAACATTATGCAGAGCAGAATGTGTGTCTAACTCCCTGAGTTAATTTTTTGTTTATGCAAGTCAGTGCTTGTTAAGAACGGTGACCTTGCTGTCTGCTTTGAATGATGTGCTCCTCTGCATTAACAACCAGATTAGAGATTTCAGAGCTTCCACTTCAAGTGTGTTGTTGTCCATTATGCTGTTGTCCAGAAGGGTGTGTCTCACACTTAGGGCTTTCTCATTTAAGCTTATTTGAGCTGGCTCATTTAAGTACATGTTGGAACCTTTTTTAATAAGTGATAATTTCCTGACTTAAGTGCACACATAGCCTCAAGGGAACCTTTTATATCTGTATTTGACTTAGGGTTAGACTGAAACATTGCACAACTTGAAATGTGTCTCACATCTGAAGGATGCAGCTGTGCAGTAAATTTATATTTGTAAGTTTGAAAAAAAAAGTCGCTGCAAATGAATGAAGAGTCATTTTGAAGATGAAAAAGCTGCCTCTTATTGGTGAGCCAATAAATACGAATCACGAAGGTGTTAAAATGTCCATCACTAATCTCTATGAACATTAGAACTATGTACAAGTCAAGTCAAATGTATTTATATAGCGGTTTTTTCAAGTTGTCACAAAGCAGCTTTACAGTCGTATGGGTTCAGATCCTTAATGAGCAAGTCAAAGGCGATAGTGGCAAGGAAAAACTCCCTATGATGGTGGGGATTAGGAAGAAACCTCGGGAGGACCAGGACTCAAAAGGGACCGTTAGCGGCCCGTTAGCTCAAGTTCGTATTTGTGGACAAAAGGTGGTTCTACAGTTAAAGTATAAGGTTCTGTGCAGTGTCTGTGGCTGCACATAATTTTGAATGAAAAAGAAAATTGCTTAAGCACATCCTAGTCGATCAGGTGTGGTGCTGAACAAAAACCCTTACAGTATCAGATTACAGACTATAACAGCTTAAAAGTTCATTGCTGGTTCTACAAACATTCATATATATTTCATCATTTAACCTCAGCACAGAAACATAATTTGTATTTGTTCCTTTGCTCTTGTAGACCCTCTGTGACTATGTCTGCCTTGTGCCAAGACTGTCCCTGCTTACCACAGTTCCTTCTTTGTTACTTAACAAAGGCACTCATTTCTTCTCCTTTCAGATATATTTTCTTTACAAGAACTTCAGGCTCCGTGTGATGTATCAGAGGAAGTTTAGAGGATTCAGACTATAAGAGACTGCTGCTTTGTGCCAGATCAGTGCCCTACATTACTACAACAAAGATGGAATATCATAACAGCCAGCTGCAGAACTAAAAAAAAAACCCATGCTGTCTGTCTTTGTCCCAACAGATATGTTCTAGCAAAGTTCACATAGACACAAAAAAATATTCCTGAATGATTTTCAATTCAAAAACGTAGATGTTTTTAGCCAAGAATGACACACTGGCAGAAAACTCTACCCTGGTCCAGAGCAAGTGGGATAATGGCTAAGGAACCGTGGAATATAAGAACACACTGGGGCAGACCTGAAGAGTCTTAGTACATCTCAACAGAAGCAGAGCTCACGTGATCCATAGTGGCTCAGGTTCACTCTCAGGTGAAGAGCAGTACACTCGTACACTCACCTGGGGAGACAGACAGACAGAATAGAGAAGTGGATAAATACAGAGTGGATCAGTGGAGCTATGCTCATTTTACATAGTGCAGAACAGAACTGAATGCACAGGTTCCAGTGCTTTAACTACAATGATTTATTACTTTTATTATATCACACGTACAGCATAATTCAACAAAAAATTTCAACAAATAAAATTAATGTTTTCTTTATCTTTGGGTTCTTGAGATCTTTTTCTGTTTTGTATTGGATATTTGCCTTTTTGAAAACAATAGATTCACAAATTTGCTCAGTGTGCTGGAACCCAGATATGAAGTGCCCAGTGGACTGCATTTCAGACAGAATGTGTTGCCTAAACTTTAAAACAAAGTAATGGCTAAATTGCAGCTTTGTCTGCAGCAATGTTAAATCCATCACTCTAACTACAGATGGGTGGGTGTCCCGTGCATCCCAGAGCTTCATCACAGAGTTTCATCACAATCGCGCTGCACTACATTACTAAAAAAAATGGCAATTAAATGCAAGCCCCGTTCTCCAGACGTGCTCTGTCTATGAAAGTCACGAGGGACTGTTTGTCAGAAATACTTTGGGGAGCTGTAGTGGAGTGGAAAATTGGCACACCAAATGCCACAATTCCCACGACAAAGAACAATGCCAAGAACAATGCGAATGCGGCGGACGCTGGCGGACTGTCAACACCCGTCTGATGAGTTGTACGTGCGGTTAACCTGCCACCACAGAAGGGGGCAGGCATTGAGCAGATGTCCTGGCTTTTAGGCACAGTGACAAAAATGGTCATTTTTTTTTCTATCAAATCATTACGGCTTCGCACAAGCTGATTCAGTATATGCCCACTAGATGGAACTGGAGCCAGGGCATGTCTGAGCGCTAACTCAACACAGCAGGGCACTGCTTACTACTGATGGACACAAGTATGAAGAGGAAAATGAAAGACGTCTTCACTCTGATGAAAGACGTCTTCACTCTGTAAAAGTAGCTGAGGATGTGGCTCATACCTTTGAAAACAGGGACAATTCTTTTGAGTGCAGAACAGCTGGCGACAGTTTCAACGGTAATGCCACCGAAATGCACAATCTTGGCAGCCATGAAGCAGAGGGATTCAGCTGTTGTGAAAGATGTCAAATGTGCCATTGCATCTGACTTCAACAACAGATGCTCAACTCTGCAGTTTCTTCGTGTGAGCAGTGCACTCGACCCTGATTTAAATCATCCTTTCTGGATGAGACCATTCGTGGAATGAGTGGAAGTGCTGTACGTCATGGCCCTGCAGCATATGTGTTCTCCAGTCGTCCTGTACAGAACAGCTTGTGCCTGTGCCTGTACCCATACCTGTACCCGTAACCTTACACGTGCCCATGCCTGTACCCTTACCCATGCCTGTACCTGTACCCTTACCCGTACCCTTACATGTGTCCATACCTGTACCCGTACCCTTACCCGTACCCTCACATGTGTCCCTACCTGTACCTGTACCCTTACATGTGCCTGTACCTGTACCCTTACCCGTACCCTTACATGTGTCCATACCTGTATCTGTACCCTTACATGTGCATGTACCTGTACCCTTACATGTGTCCATACCTGTACCTGTACCTTACCCATGCCTGTACCTGTACATTTTCCCGTACCTATACCCTTACATGTGTCCATGCATGTACCTGTACCCTTAACCGTGCCTGTACCTGTATCCTTACCCATACCTGTACCCTTACCCGTACCTGTACCCTTACACGTGTCCATGCCTGTACCTGCACCCTTAACCATGCCTGTACCTGTGCCCTTACCCGTACCTGTACCCTTACACGTGTCCATACCTGTACCTGTACCCATGCCTGTACCTGTACACTTACCCGTGCCTGTACCTGAACCCTTACATGTGTCTATACCTGTACCTGTACACTTACCCGTGCCTGTACCTGAACCCTTACCTGTATCTGTGCCCTTACACGTGTTCATGCCTGTACCTGTGCCTGCACCTGTGCCCATGCCATGTACACTTCCTTCCTTCAAGCTGTTACTTCAGCGTTGTTTCACTTTTGTGATTTAGCTGTATTTCAATTATTTTAGCACAGTTATAGTTACTTTAAAATGACATAAGAAAAAATGGCATAGTGATTGACACTGACAAACAATTTGTTTGTTTGGGAAAAAAAATTTCTGTATCATATGTGTAATGCTGCAGAGTTAGGAGACGGGACACAATTGCTTCAGAGAACTAGATTTATTATATTCATGGGTGGGAATAACTCCCGAAACCCCAACCGTGCCGACACATGCTTACGGCGTGGCATCTTAACTAGGCACTAAGACGGAGGACTCGGACTAGGTCACGACGCGACAACAATAACACATCAAACAGAAACACAACAAATATAAGAAATCAGGACAAAATGCCAATGGAGAGCTGACCTTCACTACAAAGGACTAGACTAAATGAACCAACCACATGAGCACAAACTAAACAAAGAAATAGGCGATAATAATTTCAGAGAGACACAAACCTGAGAGCACGGACAAAACTTTGATAACTCAGAGTCTTAAATAAACCTGGAAACCAAGGAATAGAAGCATCAGGGAGTAATATAACCGCATGAACACTTACAACACGAAACCAGAAAGGACCTACCAGGGAAGACACAAACGCATGTGGAATGTAAACCAAACTAATTACAACCAAATAACCCAAAACCGCTGACACGATAACCAAACTGAAGGAAAAGCAAATGAAGGAGAAACAAAGGGGTAGGAAAGCAAGATACCGAGGTGAGCGGAGCTATGTGAGCGGAGCTAGACTTTACAATATGTTGTGCCAGCATAACCTTCATTCCCAATGTACAACACTGGGCAACGATACAGTAACAGTGAGGGTACAGTAACTGTGAGGATACAGTAACTGTGAGGGTACTGTAACTGTGAGGATACAGTAACAGTGAGGATACAGTAACAGTGAGGAAACAGTAACAGTGAGGATACAGTAACAGTGAGGATACACTAACAGTGAGGGTACTGTAACTGTGAGGATACACCAACAGTGAGGGTACAGTAACTGTGAGGGTAAAAGCTGATTATGTCACTAAAATACTGCCACACTGCAGATGCCTTGACACCACAGCAAATACTTTTATTTAATTTACCAGCAACCTGTTTTATCAGCACTCTTACGTTCTTATACCAGAAACCACTGCTCAGCTGCAAAGGCTGTTGTAATGTGGTATGAACACTGTGTCCCACAAAATCTATGAATCTCAAATCACTGGCACACGCAATTTGAGGCCCAATGTTTCCTTTAATGTAGCTACACACTACTTGAATGATTCGTAATGGGTGAGGTAACCACCTGACTCCACTAATCAGTGTCAAAACCTCCTATGCTCCTAATCATAGGCTGTGTCCTAAATACAGACTATTTCTTGCCTTGTGAACTCCACTACACAATCAGTAAATAGCAAGAGAGAATAGTAATATCACTCGTGCCTTAATTTAGAAAGGAAATGAACAGTGCCAGGTGATTTAGAGCCTGGAACTGACCTGAGGCCTTTGCCTACAAGTCCTCCCCTTCCCTGTGAGAGAAGCGAGAGAGAGAGAGAGAGAGAGAGAGAGAGAGAGAGAGAGAGAGAGAGAGAGAGAGAGAGAGAGAGAGAGAGAGAGAGAGAATGAATATGGGTGTTCTGGTGATTTTAAGGGGTAAGCCACTTTTTATACAGTAGCTAGAAGGCAGTGGAGAATATTGGATTTATTTTTCTTTCCAAACGGGAAATTGAGCATCTTTAATACAGAACAATATGTCCTTTGCTATAAATACTAGAAATAAGTCCAACTACACCACAACAATATTCCTGCTCACTGATACTGGTGAAAAACCATTAGGGCTCCATTTACAGTATGAGCTAACTGACACTGAGCATTGAGTTAATTAAATGTCTTCATTATGTAATTTGGACTCATGAAATTGAGTCCAATTGAGTCTTGAAATTGGCAGATTATGATAAGGGGAGAGAAGAAATGTTTTAGAAATTCTCTAGAAGTGACTGATTTCCTCTATAGAGTCTCTATAGCCAGATGCCTCTGAATCATATTATTAGTCATCACTACATTTTGCCACCGCCACCATCCCAGCCATACTCTACACAAGACGCTGCACAGATTCCCAGTTTGGGACTGTTATTTCAACACTGACAAGGTTTCTACTGTTCTCCTGTTCTCCATCTGTCTGTCCTCAAGAAATGTACTACACACACACACTGGCATCCAGTGGCAGTTCGACAGAAGGATTCACACAAGCACTGATGGCAACAAATGACCCATAATATCAGCAATTATGTTCAAAATATGCAACACAGGTCAAATGTGATCAAAACTGAGAAGGAAGAGACAATGTTTATAAGAAGGAAGAGGTGGACACACCTGTAAGCACAGACACAGTCACTACTGGGGAGACCTCTGATGGCAACAAGACAAGCACCAGGCATGACTGTCACATTGTCAAATCACAAATGGGAACAGGTAAAAGGTAAAAACTCAGATATTAAGATACATTCTGAAAGTTGGTCATAGCAGCTTTTGGGAGAAGAATTTTGCTATATTAATTCTGGCACAAAGAAAATGATATAAATGGCAGTGCTATAGCACTATCTTTAAATAAGCCTCTCTACCTTACGTGAGAGAGACATGTTGTGAATTGCAGACATTTGTCATCCAGAATACAATTATTCTATTTACAACTACAGCACTTACACCACTGGTGTATCTATCCTTCTCTGTCCCTGCTGTACCCAATTGCCAGTATTCTAATTTTAAAGTAAGCAAAGTAAAATGTGTAGCACATGTAAGTTTTTTTTGTCAGATGTAGACCTGCTGCTGATGACCTTAATCTTGCATCACCTGTTTGTGTCTGTTTAAAAGGTCTGGTTAGATCAATCACCACGGTGATCCTGAGGGATCCGGTCTGGGGCCTTCTGGGTAAAGGAGGAAAAACCTCCTAATCTAGTTAGTCCGTCAATTACAGTATATAACATCTTTTACTTTTGGTTTCTTATATTCCATGTACAAAACCAGTCTTTCATGTCTTTCTCTTTTCCCTATACACTCAATTTAATATTTGTTTGACTATTTTTTCCTCTCTTATTTACATTTATTTTATTGCATTTCAGTTGTTATTTTCCAATGTCCTTGCTCTAATTTGAAAAGTGTTTTTAATGAAATGTCATTAATAAATTGTAAGCACTTTAATCAGCTGCAGTTATCTTTCATAGGCTAGAATAGCGAACATGTAGCCAGGTCTTATCTGTATTTTAATTTACCCATTTCATACTTAATTTAACATTTTAATTAAAAAATAATCTTCCCAATGGAGTAGGGAATCGAACTGAGTAGATCAGTAAGTTAATTAAAGTGTTTAGCCCATGCAGATCACTCTCATGGCCACGAGAAGGAAAGACGTAATGATTTTCTGACACTCATACATGGTCTCAACGGAATGAAACTACAGTGAAGTCTGTCTTGAGACTGAAGGAGCCCCTGAGGAGGTGGGACAGGGACTCCACAGCATGACGTCTGATCTATACTCCGGATAGTCGAGGGATTTGCATGACAAAAACCTAAACAGCCATCCATAGGGACCCCCTCAAATTGATTATGCGTTTATTCATCTAACCATTTGTCGCCTTTTGCAAATTCAAGCAACAAGATAATTATAAAAACAAAACTGCATTGTGCGAAAGAAGATGTCTCATGTTGAAGTTCAGAAGAAGTCATGGGCCTGACATTACCCTGCCCAGCCCTGTTCACTCCTAACAACCCATGCTCACACCTAACCTCCCCTAACCACCTTGGGAGTCCTGGGAGCCCGGGTTAGGGAGCTCCCCTAAGGCCTCCCTCTGAGCCTGACCTGGAGGAGTGTGCTTTGCAGATAGAGGAGCCTTCCAGCTACTCCAGGAGTACGTCTCCGCTCCTGCACGACACTCCAAAGCCCGTTCGCAATACCCAGAAACCGGTGCATGTCGCCCGGGGTTAAACGCGGCCCCCAGGGAGACACTTCCTGCTCCAGCAACAGTGAGCACCACAGCCAAAGAAGGTCCATGTATCACCCACATCTCAAATCTGGGTGGTCAGCGCTCCAGGGTCCAGCTGGCCAGCTCCCTTGAGTATCCTAGCTCTGTGGGCCAGAGCATCGCTTGTCTTCATCCCTCTCCCCGTCCCTATCTGTCCCTGTCTCCCTGTCCCTATTTGACCCTGTCACCATATTTTTATCTGTCCCAGTGTTGCTCTTTGTGTCCTATCAAATGCAAATTCTGTGAAGCTGCTATTTTACCTGCATTATTATAATTATAACATGACTGCACTTTAACTGCATACTGTACACTGTACGGCTGTTAACGTTTCTTCACTGCGGTCGCCTTAAACTGACACGGCACCACTTAGAAACCACGCAGCCACTTCGAAATGACAAATCCATAAAAGTATGTGTATACAAGTCCTTCTATGTAGCTTGGTACTGCACACTTCATCTTTATGTACATGTGTAATAACAATAAATGTGTTCACTTCAGAATACAGTTTTAGGATGTTGGATTTAGACGTATGGATTATGCATGTTAGGAGATAAAGGGACTGAAGCTAAGTCAGTATCCATGAAATTAATTTATAAACACATTTTTAATGTTACAGTCCCCTCCTGTACATCTGTTTCTTTCCCTACTGTTTCCACCCCCCCCCCCCGCTTCAACCCACGTCTTCATCCTTTCCCAGGCATTGTGTGTATAAATACCCCTCACAATGTTTTACCCCTTACTATACTCCTTGAATGACCTCAAGTCATTGTCTGTTGCGATGTCTTTAATGCCGTTTATGTTCATTCCAGACATTCGAACTAAGGCGCGTTTTCATCTTCTACTTTCAGTTTCATTATATGAATTTTGTACATTTAATGTTCCGCAAAAGAACATAAAGTGACCATTTTTTTCTGTTGCGTGGTGTACAGTTAACTCAGGTCCTTGATATGAAAAAGGCAAATATGAAAAAGGTATTTATTTTCTTGTATAACTTGTATAATCATACAGCTATACATGCTAGTACATTTCCCAGAATTCACAGCACATCAGTGGAATGCATTGATGCTTTCCTCTTTTATGACAAACAGGTTTTTTTATCAAAGTGAGTCAATAAATTGCTGTGGTATGACTTTCAGTTGTAAATGGTGGGGAATCATCTACCATTGTAAACACATTTGGTAATGAAAAGTTAAACTCACCAAGCACACAGCTAATGATTATGGTAATCTAACTGCCCTGTCACAGGCAAGGTTTTAAGTTTTATAAGGTTTGCGTATAACTCCGCCTCTCCATTATTTTGTCAGGACACACCCCATTAATTAGTACTTCAGTGCTCTGCTAATTAGATGTCTTGAGCATTTCCTTGTTTGGTGTTTGGTGACAAAGCTCATGCTTACTACTTTTGTGAATTTGTGTGTGTGTGTGTGTGTGTGTGTGTGTGTGTGTGTGTGTGTGTGTGTGTGTGTGTGTGTGTGTGTGTGTGTGTGTGTGTGTGTGTGTGTGTGTGTGCGCGCATGAAGCTCTCATGATAATGCAAGCTATATGAAGAGACTGTGTTCTAATGATGTTTCTGTGGACTTGTAAACTACAGTCTTCTCCATGGCAGAATGCATGATTCTACATTCATTATCCATTTCTCTAAAGGGTTATGCCTGTACAAAATTATTTCTCCATAAATATTCAACCAGTGTTAATCTGGTGTCTCGGTGGAAATTTGGTATGTTTAGTGTAGCAATAATGTGTAATAAATTATAGAAAGTTAATAAATAGATTGAATCATTAAAATATTTTATATCATTATGCAGTTTTATGTTTAGAATTTCTAAAGATTTATTAAATGATTAAAATGAAGAAAAGGGAAACACTCATCAAATCAAGCAGTTTTATCGCAAACAGCCAAAATGTGCAAAATATTCTCTTCACCAAGCCTGCTGGATTTACTTGGTTTTACGGATGTCGCTCTGCAACTGCGGAATTTAAAACAGACAGCGCATCCGAGCTACTGCGCAATGCTGGAGGAGAGCTGTGGTATCGCTGGATCGCTGGACAATCCAGCAGGTGCTGAGATCAGGTCCCACCAAGCATGGCAGCATGGCAGAAGCATGTGCACCACTCTGTACTGCTCATGGATGTGTGAACATCCGACAGCAATCTAAATGTTCAACTGGAGGAACCCAATGACTGACAGCAATCGAAGCGTTCTACTGGAGGACTCCTCCTGCTCCATCTGCAGTCCTGCCCACTTTGGACTTCCCTTGTGTCCTGCAGATTTGCTCAGGGACATTAATTGTTGTCACATGCACAGCTCAAATGGGCTGATGTCAAAATCCGATGCAGCGCTGGCATCATCGAGGCTCTGAACATGGTCAGTCCAAATCGTGCAGGTTCACAGATCAGGCACACACACCACACTTCTCTTAACAGAGAAAAGCAGTCATATATTGTTATGTATCTTTTGATTTGCATTTCAAATAATTCAAGAACCTGAATTTTCTCTGACTAACAGGAAAAAGATAGAAAAACAAAAAAGCATTGAACATTCTTATACTTTCTTTGTCTGATAAGTGAAACAGACAATATCAGATATATTACTGCCAACTTCATTGTGGATTCAGATTGTTCACTGAGCTGGATCAGATATGTATAGCCCATTATTCAGTCCCCAATGTTTAGAAAGTGTTCAACATAGGAGACCCAAGGTACATATCATATGTTTAGCTAGAGTTCATGTACAATATCATTGCTGTCATTTCACCAAGTGGAGCTTGGGGGAGTAGAAGAAATACCTGTAAATACAGGAAGAATTATGGACTCATCGTAAAACTTACAAGCTTACTATTCGCAACCTCAGCACATTCAGTACGGGTAACTTGGTAGTTACTAAACTGTATCAGAAATCTAAACTCTATTTTATTGTGTCACAACAAGATAATGTACAATGCTTTTTAATGATCTGCAAGCACTACAGTGCCTGGGCATAACATGTTTGATCATTTAGTGCAGTGTGTCAGATAGCATTACCTCTACTAAAGAAGTGTCTCAGCATGTGGGGAGTTCTCTACAGTACCATAGAAATTCTTATTCTACTTGGAAGAATACATTGCAATACAAGGAGTATGTGGGTATATACAGTGGCCGAGAAGGGCAAAGCAAATTTACATTTAAGGTTACAAAAGTTACAAAAGGACAAACAAACAAATTTACAAGATGCGTAACACTTTTACAAATAGGCTACCAAAACAAACTGAATTAGATGGAAAGGGGAAGTACAACACACAGGAAGTGTGTAAAACGGCAGGTACAAAACACAGGAAGTGTGTAAAAGTGTAGGTACAACACACAGGAAGTGTGTAAAAGTGTAGGTAACACACACAGGAAGAGTGTAAATGGGGAGGTACAACAATCATCAGACTGGTGTGCTCCCTCTGCACTGCACTGGGGTACATAGCCTGGCACAAGGGCAGGTGCAGTTTACCCAGGTTCTGGAACCCTGGAATGGTCTGGGGAATTGGACTTTATGTGCCATCTGTAGAGCTGATTACACTGGGCACAGTATTGGCTGAGACATGCCAGTTGACTTGCATGTATAGAACATCATTTAGAACAGCAACCAGCTCCCTCTCATGACTGTAAATTATTATCCATCCCCCTGTTTGCAAAACCATTAACTTGTATTTTTGTACTTTGAAGAAGCATAAAAAGTCATTTGTAGTTTGAAAAATCACTCAGAGTAAATTATTTAAGTCTACCATTTAATAGATTACTGTGAGCCACAGGAATTTACACACAATAAAATCAAAAGCAAAACTGAATTTAACTCTTTTTGCCAGGTTCAGAAACGATTGAGTAAATCAGCCAACGTGATGTCAATAACACTTCGGGTTATGTTTAGTGTCTGTGAGGGAGTAGAGGAATTGAGCTTCAGGAGATGAGCAGGCCTCTCCCACACACTCTACCACTACTCCAGTACTAGTTCTCATTCGTTTTAGGTGATTTACCAACAAATCTACATCGAATTACCAAACAGCCAAGAAGATACTGCATCCAGTGTGCATGTGTGTCGTGTGTGTTGTTTGTTGGCATCCTGCCTTTACTCTCGTATCGTGATAGACAGTCTAACCATACAGGATGTCTTCATCGGGCAAGACCATCGCCTCTGGGAGAGAGGATTGGAACTCTTTCCGTGTGAATGTTTTGTGGGAGGAAGAGCAGCTGGTTTGCCTCTGGCAGGGGATTGCTAGCCTCATGGCCAGAGGCAGGACTGAGAGGCAGGCCAGCCAGTGAAGGGGTCTCCCTCTTTGTCCAGTGGTTCTCCTCGGGGCACCATTGCCTCCACATACTCCTCCAGTCCAGCTCTGCAAGAAGAACTGTGGGAGGAGGAGAATGGAGCAGACGCTGCTGGATGTTTCTGGTCGGCACTTGTAAAGCTGCTTTGTGACAACAACTGTTGTAAAAAGCACTATATAAAAATTTTGATTGATTGATTGAGTGGTGCTGTATGTCGGCTGAGAGTTCACCCTGAGGAGAACCCGCCTCTCGGTTGTTTGTTTTACCTGTCCCTGATCTTGTTAGTGATATATGCTGCGTGTGTGTCTTGCTAACGTCTGTGTATTTAGTGTGTGTGTGGGGCATGCTGTTTGTGGGTCTTTGACCAACCGACACTTTGTGTTTGCTCTGTGTTTAATTTTTAAAAACTTAAAAAACGTAACCAGTGTCACATTGTTACAGTGCAATGAACTCAGTATGGTTCATTTTTTATTCTGAGATACGTCTTTGGCCGTTGTTATACTAATCCAAGAACACCTGTAGAAGTCACTGAGGACACAGCAGAGCTGCGTATATTTGCAGCACATCTTTAGGAACGATCTCCGGGCTGCAGCTTCTAAAAAACCCTCATGTAATGCAAATGGGTCGGCACGACAGACGACTGCATCGGAAATGAGTGTGTTTGCTTAAATATTCCATTACGAACGCAAGTAATCCAGTGAAACTCCTACGATAACAAACAGAGTCAATACTGGAGCGTTTTGTCAGTCATTATCCACCCACCCGTGCTGAAAGTCAAACTCTTAGCAGCATCAACTTTAATAAGAATCATTATCGTGCACTCAAATCTCGCGCATTCAGAGAATCAGCAGAACAAGGACAGTTTATACAAAATGGGTGTTTCACTGAGATGGGAGGCGGTTATATGGCTTTAAGTCAGCATCAGAGAAATGTGTACGAAAAGTGTAAATGAAAAAGCACTTGCAGGATAGAAAAAGGATTTTAGAAATTTAAATAAGACATCAAGCGCTGTTTCTAAAACCACACAAACCAGATCAGATGTAATGCACAAACACCAATGTTATCAGGCTGTTTGGGCGGACATATCCAGGATTCACAGTCCTGAGAGAAAACGTGTTATCAAACAAATCCTCTGAACCGCCACTATGGAGTCAGCCCTCCCTCTGCAGGGATGTAAAACTGCAAAGTAGATTTTTCCAGCCACACTACAGATGAGGATTATGCTTCAGGCAGCTGATGTTTGGTGTGAATGGGTCCACATCTTGAGGACCCCCACTGTAAACACAGTGCCTGGTAGCTACGACTATGCTTAGAAGCACACTGACTCTTGTACAGAGTTGACCTCATGAGTTCTGTCCATTGTTTAACATTACATGTCATTACAGACTGAATTATGAGTATAACTATTATAATCGTTTAGTTTTGACTACTAGACCAACTCCAAAAAGTGACACACAGGGATTTGGAGATTGTAAGAGTTAAGACATGTGATTATACAGTTATCTCAGGATTCAGTTTTGCAGCAAATGCTAAGAACATCTAAGGTATTTGGTACCAGCACTAAATGCTTTTATACAAAAAAAAAACATGTTCCCTGTCCTCTATAGTGACAGTACATATGACAAATGATGCTACCTGTAGAATTAATGAATCACATGGCATGAATACACAACTTATCTTCAAGCTGAGAGAAACCCAGTGTGAATTTTATGGCATTTAAAAACAAAACTTCACTAGATAATACTTTCTGTGTTTGACTTGACCCAGCCTTGATATAAAAATAAATAAATAGACAGATGATTGAATACATAAAAAAATAATGCGAGCTTTAAGTAAACCATATCTAGCCATATGTGAGTTTTAACAGAATGAAACATTTGCATGAAACAGCTGAGAGCCGCGGTGAAGGTCCTTGCTGAGTCAGGATTTTGCACAAAATATTAGGGACTAAACCCCTGGACGTAGCAGGGTGTTACACAGGGCCCCATCTCTACACCACCCTCACACCCACCCTCACACCTACCCCCACACCCACCCCCACACCCACCTCTCCACCTCGCCACACACCTCAGCTTCCACACTAAGAGGAAATACCTCAATAAGAAAACCCATTGCAGACAGAATCAATTAAGCTCTGTTTGCTGATTGTATATTTGATTATATATATGATTATATATTTCCTTTAATTGATTATTTATACTCTGTAGGAGTCAGCGGTTTCCAAGCAAGATAATGACAAAACCTTGACTTTATTATTTTCAACAAACTTACTAATTACACAACTTACCAATAGCATCATGGCACAATACAAAGCCCAAAAGTACGACTGCATACACTAAGATTGTCACGTTGAGGTCCCTTGCCCCTCCCTTTTGTGCGTGTGTTAACGTTGTCTGTGTCTACTCGTCTGTGTATCTCCGTGGGTGCGGTTACGTCTTGTGCTGATTCGTCTCACCTGTGGCTCGTCTCGTCATCACGTGGGGATTATGTGGTTTGTCTATTTAATGTGCGTTCACGCAGTGTCCTGTGCTCGTCGTTGTTAAGCGTCTACACGTTTGTGTGTTTCTGTGTTCTATGTGCGCTGACTGCGCTATTGTTTGTATTTAAAATAAACGTGACCGTGCGTTTACGCAAGGATCTGTGCCTCGTCCTTTGCCCTGCATCACGCGTCACAAAGATTATGCACAGCCATCACTTCAGATGCAGAATGAAATAATTTTCTATAATACAATATAATGTATCATTCATAACATATGCTGTATATTAATACACCTGTATTACAAAATATTGGAAGAATAACTGGTCTAATTTTAGATTATTCAGTGTGTCTGACAAAATGGCAGTTTAGAAACTGAAAATGCTTGTCTGAAAATAGAAAGTCTCTAATCTTTACACAATATCGGCACAGATGTGATTTTGTCGTAGAAATAGCCATGCTGATATCAACAGCCACGTTGACATTCAGTTTAACAGTATGACCTTGGGTGTGCTATTTCATACAGCAATTCTGCAAGAACCACTTATTCGTTTACAGAAATAAGCAACAATAGATTATTTATTAGGTAGATCATTATTTATTTGTTTATTTAATCCTTTTTTGGCAACACCAACATAAGTACCGGTAGTTTTGCATCAGAACTGTGGCTGGACTGTGGCTGGACTGTGGTCAAGCAACAAAGACTTACTTAATAAAACAAGTATACCACATCTGTACACACTGCACAAAGGTTCTACTTGGAATATGCCTGATATCTTTTACAGAAACTCAAAGAGTTCAGGAATAAAAAGCTATTTTTGATCTGATGGGATGAAGATAGAACTTCATGAACCAGAAGTGACATGTTTGGAGATGAGCCCACAAGACTGATGTGGAGAAGCAGACCAATCATACTGAGGCCATTCTGCTGAACTCTCTATTGACCTACATTGATGACTGTCAGCGCTCTCGCCAAACTCACAACTCTCACAATCATTCTGCCAGTACATGATCATTGATTCCTTTGTTCTCCTTGATACAGAACCAACCTTTTGCTCACTCAACCTTTGCAGGAGACAGACAGTTGAAGATATGGGAAAGAGAAGACAACAGTAGGCTTTAAAATGTAGATATTGAATGGCCGACTTTTCGTGATTTCAAAGGCAGTCCAAAGCTATGTCTGAAGTGAAAAAAAAAAAAAAAATCCGCCTCAGGATATTTTCACAGGTGCAGCAGAATCCCACAATTTCAGGAGATCTGCTGTATTCATTGTGTCCCTATTTAATGCTGCTACACATGTGACTATTTCATTGGGTGCTACACCTGTGACTATTTTATTGGGTGCTACACCTGTGATTGTTTCATGAGATGCAGTGCCACGTGCCTCTCTCACACATACTAATCCGACGCCTTGTAGTACTGAGTTCATGACCCTAGCCATTGGTTTTTGTGTTTTTATAATAACAGTTGGTTTGCTCTTTTACTCTCTGTAACGTCTAGCTCCGCCCTCCTCCCCTGTCCCGCCTAGTTTCCCCGTTTCCTTGGTTTCCCTTCTGTCTGCCACACCCCGTCCTCAGTGTTCCAACCTGTGTCTCGTTTACTTTCCTGCGTTTTGTGTATTTAGTTTCCCCTGCCCCGTCTACCCTCGTCAGTCATTGTACGTGAGTCTTCATTCGCCTTCCTGCTCTTTCGTGTTCTCTGTTCATAGATGATCCTGATTCATGTTTCTAGTGTTTTCTCTAAGTGCTCCTGTTAGTGTATATTCTCTTCCTGTTGCCCTTCTGATCCGCTCCGTGCTGTCTGTCTCATTTATCAATTGCACTGTTGTTAGCTTCCCTGTTGCTTATGTAGTCTAGTTTGCTCAGCCTTTTATGTTTGACCTCGTCGTGTTCTGTTGTAGTCCTTCCTTCGTTGTGTTTAGTTGTAGTCTGGTTAAATCTTTCATCAGCTGTCAGGTTTTTGTTACTCTCCCCCCTTCGTCATTACTCCCCTCGGTGTTATGGTTCTCCCCTTTCCGTTCATGTAGCGTGCGTTGTGGTAATGTTCCTATGTGTGTTGACTTTGCTTAGTTGTCTCGTTGTCTCGTTCTATGGTATTAGCCTTTCATTGTATAGTGTTGTTCATATCTGTATTCTGTGTTTGTCTAGTGTTTTGTTGTTCCCCTTTTAATAAATATTCATTCAATTGCAATCGCTCACTCCTGCCTCTGATGAACGTTGTATTTTCCCCTCCATACAAAATGAATACCTCACCCAGCAATGTCAGCTCACATAACCTTATGCTGGGTCTTCTGTGGTTTTTCCGTGTGAGAAGTTAACTCAGGAGATATGAGCCTTCCTGCACTGAAGGCACTGATCAGACATAAGGTGAACCCAGCAACCGTTTATTCAGGGGCATTTATCTATTAGAGAAGGTGTACAGTAAGAGTCTGTGGCCCATCTGTTCTTCCTCATCATTTGTGTTAGCCATCCTCTAGACCTTCAAGAACGTTCCATTTAGGATCGATAGGCCTACTGGCTGGATATTTTTTGTGTGGCAGAAAATTTTTAACCCAACAGTGACACAGACATGGAACAACTGCCATTCCTGTATACACTCATACAGACGGCTTTTGGTTATGGGGACATAGAAGACGGACACAGATCAATCTGCTCTGTGGTATTTCATTAAAAAATCCTAAGAAACTAAGTAAGCAATCACAGATTCTAATAAAAGTCATGCTGGAAAATAAATAAGTTTGGCTACATAAATAAGTTTGGTAAATGGTAATAAATGGTGAATGATAATAAATGGAAAATGGTAATAACAAAGACAGGAAATAACCTCAGTGAGTGAGTAAAGCAGTGGCACACTTAAAAGTACTGCACTTAAATCGTTCTATTCCACATTGTAGGAGGTTTTTCAAAGTATTACACATTTTTGGCACAGCAAAGGAATACACACATTTGGTCCCGTAAACAGAGTTACGCTTCCATATGTCCTATGTGCACTTCTTCCCTGATTAACTTGTGTGTCTTTCTGTTCTCAGTTACAGCATTTATATCTCCGACGTTTCTTTAGCTTCTTACTAGCTGCTTGTGATCCAGTGTTTGGTGTACTAGTGCGTCTGTACGTAGATGAATGTTGTCATTTCTTTGCTCGTGTTCCGTGTTTTGCTTTCGTTTTGTTTAAACATCTTTCTGTTTACACCTCAACCCATCAGCTGAGAAAAAAAACCCAGTGTTAACCTGCTCTATAGAGACAGCTACACTCCTACAACTGCTGCGATTCCTTAAGATAGACTCTAGACTCAGACTTGGCCTTAGAAGTGAAACAGAAATAGGGCCTCTACTTCAGAGGTAGACCTTAGAAGAAAGACTCAAAATGACTATAGGGATAAGCCTAGGTTAACCATATTAGGAAAGGAATCCTTGATTTCTGCTAACAAGTGCAGTGGAGGAAAGAATAAAAACTGCAGACCATCATACTGCTCAATGTCTCTAAAAGAACCTTGAGCATACAGCCGGTCTGGAAATATACATTATAACCCACAGCATTCCAAAAGGCCCAAGGCATTCCATGGAGAGACTTCCTGTTATATACAAATTCCTTGTTATAAACTTCATGGGATGACTGTAATACATTATGTGTGTACAGGTTATGCATGTGAGTACTTGTTATATATATATATATATAATTCTTTGTTTGAATAAAACAATAAACATATTGAGGGAACATATTGGCGTTTCCATGTCTGTATCCACATCTGTATTCTTATGTCAGTCGTGTTTTTATAGATTGAAACGTACTAGTGATGAATGGAGTAGCAATAGCCCATCGAATTGTGCATAGAGTGCAGTCTGTAATTAGCCACCTATAAAATCCATCTGTGAGACAGCTGTATCTTATAAAGTCGGCAAGGAGTGTGGGCGGAGTGTAATGAGTGTGGGCGGAGTATAGGCAGGGTGTGGGAGGAATATAGGCGGGGTGTGGCCGGAGTATAGGCAGGGTGTGGGCGGAGTATAGGCAGGATGTGGGCGGAGTATAGGCGGGGTGTGGGAGGAGTATAGGCGGGGTGTGGGAGGAGTATAGGCAGGGTGTGGGCGGAGTGTAGGCGGGGTGTGCGCGGAGTGTCGTGGAGTGCAGGCGGAGTGTAGATGTTGCTAATAATAAAAGAATAAGTGGGCGTTGAGTGCAGGTCATCCTTCTAAATAAAAAACAGACGTCTAATCCAGTGATGTAAGTGGGATCCTTGGGGCCCAAGTGCAAAATGTGTAATTATAATGGATAAAAAATGAAATGAATGTTCCTCAGGCATATTCTCTCTCACGTCTTACACTCACATGCAAAAGACGTAGACGACAAAAGACAGGATCATATTCATGTGTGGTGTTAATGGACTCAACTATTACATTTCTCTTCTGAAGTGCGCATGAGGTGTAATGTGTATTTAGCTACAGAGCTCTGCTTTTGTGGTTGAGTTTACTTAATATCTTCACCACTACTCTACAGAACACAAAAAGTCTAAAGCCTCTCTGTAATGGTAACCTAAATTAGGACAGAAATATATGTTACTAACAATTACTAACACCTACTAATGTTCCCAAGAATAATTAGTATGGAACATATTGTGTTATATTTACATGGAATTAGTTTTCATCTAAAAAATTTAACACATTGAACAGCTGTGAGTTTTTTCTGAGAGAGGCATACATATGAATGAGGACTAGAAAATGCACATCTTAAAAGTCCAAATGTTTGGTGCCTCCCAGTTTCTTCAGACATGCAGCGTGTCCCATCTGGCATGCCATACCAGTCTTTTGGAAGTGCCTGAAATCTGTTGATTACTGGTCCCTGCCAAAAACCGACTCCATCGTGAGAGAGACGTCCAGACTCTGACTGACGACATGCCACCTGGACACTCCCCGCAGTGCGCCCAGTGAACCTTTGCATGCCTGCAGTCGCCCAGCCATATTTTGTGAGAGATCTGCCCTCTTGTCTGCGGGGTGGCAAGGCTCTATTCAGGTTTTATATCCACAAACCGTTGCATCTCCGTACACAGAAGGGTCTCCTTTGTGTACTGTGAGAGCTGGTGATGACAAAGTGGTAAATCCAATGAGCCGAGTCATCCATTAGCTCAGGAAATGGCACACTGCACATTATACACAGGATTTAAGCTGTCAGGAATCATCATAGCTCCAGGGACACGGGCTGCTCACCCGCTGTGTCTTAGAGATAAACATGGACTAAGGAAAATATAAAAATTCAATAATCCCCCCCCCCCCCCCCCCCCACACACACACAAACACACACACATCTCCCCCCATACCCCACAAGTGCATTAAGACACAACCCAGACTTGTGAAGTAAGCTTTAGTAAATATCCTGGACCCACTTTAAAGTGACAGTGACATGCTAGTGGGTGTTTTACTCCCGTGAGCACCATACACAGCAGATCTGCAGTAGTTTTTACATGTCACTGTCACTGCTCAGTTGAGACTGGCCACTGTATTTAGTTCTGCAGCGATGATTCGCTGATCTTGGACAGAATCTGGCACAAACCAAACTAAAAACAACTTTTCACACACAACTGCATTCCCTGTCATGCTAAATGATGGCTTACGTGCTGACTGTGGAATTAACTGATGGAATGGTGGATGGCAAATACAATGTGAACATGGAAACATACTTGTGCTAACTGTATACCTGCAGGTGTTACTCATGTGAGGGGAGGGACTGGAGCTATTACTGTGAATAATTATACATCACTAATTACGAAATTACATCTATAGGGACCTTAATTGTGTTTGTATCCCATAGAGCACTGCTATTAAAAATAATATCAACAAACTCATTCCTGTCCTCCTGTTTGGATGATCAAAAATGATGGTAATGTGGAAGATGGATTAACCAGTGCCATATCTGGACATGTGTCGAAAATTATTCCTGCCCTTGAGGAGGGCTGGATAAATAGACCCAGCCAGCCAGCAAGGGATTCCTCCCTTATGCTGGATGAGTTACCTAGGTTCACAGAGGGTGAGGTGGTGCTCGCCACTGGACATATGGTACCTACCCTTCTGGAGTATGAGTTTGGGGAGGGGGTCCCTGAGGAGGAGGAGGGGTCTCCGCCTCTGTGTGCTCTGAGAGCATCATGTACTATGAGAGGGGGGACGTGAGACCCCTTCCATCAGTGTATTCAGCAGGGATTGAGCGCTATGAGAGGGATGAAGTCATCCCCCCTCCGTCGGAGGTTGAAACAGTCAAGTGTCGGAGTACTCCGTGGAGCAGGGTGAGAGGGAGTACCAAGCCGAGGAACTTCCCTTACCGCCCTCAGAGGGAGACGGCATGGAATATCCGGAGGGCAGCACCCCAGAGGGCGTAAATATGATGAGCTACAGCTCTTCAGAGGGAGAAAAGATGGAGGCGGAGGAAGAGGAACTGCCCGAGGCATCTCCTGAGACTCCCAAAAGAGTCTCTCTTCCAGCTGCCATGGCTAGTGCACCCCCGGTGGTGGTAAAAGGGAGGACAAGCGCTCCCACAGCGCCTAACGCAGAGGAAGTCTGCACACACCGCGAGGGAGCCCAAGGACGGTGCACGACCCCCAGTGGCGACAGGGAAGACTGTGAGCACTCCCCAGAGCACAGAGGAGCGAAGCGAGTCCCGGAGAGTCCACCCCTGGATCCGGGAGGACAGCGGCCACAGCAGCAGTCTCTCTGATGTGTTACATGCAGTTTGGTTATGTGTTAAGCAGTAGCAAACCGTGACCATTAAACCTGGGCCTGCTCCAGTCCCCCCGAAGTAAAAGTTCCTGTTTCCTCTCCTAATTAACTGCAATAAAGAAAAAAAAATATTGAGACGACAGTACAGCTTTAGAAATGCAATAAACAATAACATCTGTATTAGATAACTTCTTAAGCAAAATAAGGTTCCACAGCTCCGTGTTCCTCAGAAGCAGAATATGTAAATGATGCGCACGAGGCCTTAAAGCAATTAATCGAAACAAGCTAGCGGTGGTATGCTAACGGCTAACAGCGGGTGGAAATGATCAAACAGTTAAGCCCGCCCACTAATAAGGAAGATATGATTGGTCAATTTGAAGGTTCGTTTTTTGGCCCGATGTATTTGTGGCCTTTTCTCTTTTTGACGAAGATACAGTAAATTACAAAAGTCTGTCTGTTCAGTTCTGTTCTCTGTTTCTCTCTCTCCTTCTCTCTGTCTCCTTCTCTTGCCTTCCCTCTCTCTGTATGTTTCGCTCTCTCCCTCTCTCTGAAGAGAGACCAACATGAGGACCACTCATCCAAACCAACTTTGAGGCAAACTCCCTCCTCCCTTCTTCTGCTGAGACACAGGTGCTACCAACCCTATCAGACAGAAGACAGCATGATGAAGTGACTGTGCATACTGAACTTTCTCTTGCTAACAACTCCACCATCTACCCAGAAGAAATGACAGCATTGTAATTCTCCCTGAATCTAATGCTAATGACCTGCAAATAATTAATCAGACTATTGAAGTAGAAGTTCAAGCATTAGTATGCTGGTTTCATAATGTCTCAGCACAGTTCACATGCTGAGCAGGTACAAACAAACATAGCACAATGTCAGAGAGACGTTAAAAAATAGCAACCACTTACAGTAGTTAAATACTACATGCAGAAAAGCACATTACAGGTGTACACAGGCATTTTGGTGTACTAATCTTAAAGAAGATGCAGGCTGTAAATTGTCTTAGAAGGTCTCTACATAAATAGAACCAAAAACATATTATGCAAGACTGGCCCTTGTTGTACACATATAAGAAATATCCAGAGTGCAAAGACACTCACAGGCACCAGCATGTAAAGATTCTTCTTAAGCAGATAAAAGGGCTTGGTTCACTGTACTTCAGGGGGAAAAACAGAACCGAGTAACAACACTGTGTTCATGTGTGTGCCTTTGTATCAGTGCTGCCTTATAATAAGAACTTCTCCACCTTCACATCTACAATGGCTGGACGTTTCATCTTGAAGGGTCTCGCAGGTCTCGTGAACAGAGAGACTTGTCATACCTGCTCCTTCAGATGTTCTTTGGATCTTCCGAATGCCATGCGCACTTTTACACCGCTCTGTCTGAACACTGTCTTCCATGAGTCTGATCTGGGAAGGGCTCGAGCTGCTCAACCATCGACAGTGTTCAGTGTCAGTGTCTGATATTTGTGTCACTGACTTGTTCAAGGGACATGTGACTAGCCAAATGGGAATATCAAGAGAATCATCCGTACGCTGAGTGGAGCTATAATGCTGGGTCCAATACACTCTGTGGCATATTTTGGAATGTGTAAGTGTGTATGTATGTGTGTGTGCATGCAGGGGTATTAAGTCTGAATATATCTGCAAGTGTATGTGTGTGCAAATGTATATACCTGTGTGAAGGTTTATATATGTACATATGTGTGTGTGTGAGTGTAAATATATATGTACATATACAGTATATATACTGTATGTGTGTGTGTGTGTGTGTGTGTGTGTGTGTGTGTGTGTGTGTGTGTGTATATAAGTGTGTGTGTGTAAGTGGTGTATGGTTTCTTCACCACTTCAGTTGTGTACTGTGCAAAAAAGCAGCACTCTGGTAGTCTTTCATTTCTGATGACCATCCTGAATACCCTCCTGCTCATCACCAATGAAATGGACCAGCGGGTGCAGATCAAAGCTCTTTTCAGTCTCGCAGAGCAGTGGTGTTGTTTGCTGGTGTTAGCATGAAGGTCCTGGCTAGTTTGAGGCATTTTGCTAGTTTAAGGGAACTTCTTTTTGCAGACTTGCAGACTCACATAGACAGAATGGGTCTGTAAGACCTGCTGTTCTCATCTCCATTTCAATTCCTTTCTCTTTTGAGCACATGCTTTATAAGCACTGTTCCTGCTAGATTAGCCAGTATCTTCTCCTCTGAGCCTGACTCTGTGCTAGCAGGAAATTCTCGCTCATGCAGTGTAAAATAATCGTTATGGAAGTATTTTACTGTCTGTCATGGTTCATGTGTAAAAGCCAGTGAGTTCTTACTAATAATTATTCAAATTACTTTCCAGTGAATTTCACAACCAGGAAAATTCATCTATGCATAGTGCATCAAAATTATACATCACCACTGCCAGGCTTGGGGGGGCATTAGGATGACACCGTCCCACAATGTAATGAGAAAAGCAAGCGGACATAACAGAGTTTTAGCATCACCTATAAAAATGCCTATACACCATCTTTATGAGTCTGATAAGTCAAATGCACAAGGATAGTCTGCAGAGAAAATGTTGCATGCGCCTTTAAGATCATATCGACTTGATCTACAGATGTTTGCAGCATAGGTCAATGAACCAGTGGACACTGCATCTTGGAGGAAGTCACAATTCCATCAGATCAGACTAGTGATAAATACTAAAAACACCAAGAACTGGCATTCTCATTATAGCATTTCGGCTCAGAACATTGTATTCATTATGTGTTTTTGTGGTTGGTGGTGTGGTATGTGCATTAATAAGAGTTTGCATAGTTACAGTTATTACATTAAGTGAGTACTTCCCGGGGGACACACATGATCTACACATTTGATCTCTGAAGTTTCTAGAAGCTTCAAGAATATTCCTTCTCATTGAGAGAATTTAATACACAATTGCGGTATATATATGTATGTGATCTGTTTGTAGACAAGCAATGCTTATTCAAGCTTATTCATTTGTCATTTCAGATCCCTGAGAACATTGTGCTGTATCTTCAGAGCCTTCAATTATCTTACAGAATTTCCACAGCAAACTAAAGCAAATTAATGGACCACAAGGAATGTCCTTTTATACCTACGAGGCTTTCATCTGATGTAGTTTTCTATTTGCGTAGAATCAGAGAGACAAAACGAGTCTTAATATATAGACAGACAGACAGACAGATAGAGACAAGGACCAGTGGACACATTCCAGATCAAAGCCGGATGGGTGTGTCTGCATTCAAAGTATAAACCAGGACACCCTCACCAGGAGCTGCAGTGCATACATTTCACGCTCATACACACTCTGCTCCCACTACAGGAAAAGCCCTACAATCACACAATCAGTACCAACCGGTGATGAATTCAAGCTTTAGAAAAAAGCCCAATTTCTAACCAATGCTGCCTCTTTCATGCCTGGTAGCATTAGATATTCTAAATTTTATGCAGCACAATATGTTTTGACTTAATGACGTTTAGATCAAAACACTGTTTACATTTGTTTGCAATATATTGAATGTTGTTGCTTATGCATGGGTTTATTTCCAAAACAAACAATTAAGTCCTCCCATCTACAAGTAGTTTTAATGTTTCATTCAACTTTCGTCCCTCAGCTAACAAGTGCTCCTCATAAGGTGAAAGTTTTTCAAGAAAAACATCCATTCTAACAGCATCTAGGGTTAGGGTTAGCATCCCCATTCTAACAGCATCTTAGGGTTAGTGATCATTTTTAAATGAATAAATTAAATATAATAAATATAGAACCCTTAATTATTATTTAGTGCAGCAGCAGCAAAAACAGGCCTGGGGGCTATGCGTTTGCAGGCATAATATCCCTACAGCAGCAGTGAATATAAACCTCTCTGTAAAGCTGTAAAGGCATAATGAACATCAGCTGGAATATCTTTAGTCTCAGACTGCATCTTTAGTATCAGTTAGTAAATTAATCATTAAGAATCTTATGAATTTTAATCTTAATCTTAAGAATCCAAATCATGAGATCAGTGTTTTGTCATCTCAAATTTTCAAATCCCCTTGTATTTTTATTACAAAAGGATATAGATCAACAAAAAAAATTGTTGTTGATAGAACAAATGTATTTTTAATCCACTCATAATAAAGACATGATAGCAATGAATCTTTAACCAAGTTAAAGTGGTAAAGGCACCTGATCAGTGCATTTTGATCAATATATTTTTGGACTGATAAGACAATGCAGACTACAAAATCCATTGTAAATCACTGCAAATATCTATTCCTACTGAAAGAGTATTGAAATAACATTGCAAACTGAGGAATATATAAATTATTAAATTATGCAGAATAACTAGACCAACACTTCAAGGCTAGACTGCAAATATGCAGTAATGCTGCTCTGCTGTTTTGCTGTTCTGTGTCCTAATGAACTCCAGCTCATCTCCAGTACTGACAGGAGTCTGCAGGAGTTCTACTTCGTGGCCTGTATATTAACATTCCTGTATATTAACATATACAGTTCAAATTGATCCTGCCCCTACATATCTAAGCAACCTCACTGTGCATTATGATCCACCACAAATGCAACAATCACAAAGTACATGTTCATTAGTGTAGCTAGCCAGGATCACTGGCCCCATCTCACCTGAACCTGGATCACCTGGACCTGCCAGATCTGATCCTGGTTTACCTGAAAAGACCTGACCAGAACCTAATCTGGCTTTTTCAGCATTTTGAAGACACTCTTATGCAGAAAAAAAAATCCTTAATATACATATTTATTTATCAGTTATGACACATTGCATCAGGGTACTGAACTGAAAGATATGATGCATTTGATAAAAGACGTTCAAATAGCAGACATGGTACAGTACATAACATCCCTTCAAGGAAACTAAGGATAGAAATGTCAAGAAGTAAAAGAGTAAAAGTAAAAGTACTTAAGAGCTACAGTCAAAATGTGGTCAAACAAAATAAATCTAATTACAGGCCTTACAGAACACAGAGTCTAAACCTCCTTTTTGAATGGATTTAAGTCTCCAGGAGCCTTTAGTTTAGAGACATCCAGATTTAGGGGCAGAGGCATTAAAATGCAACCTCAGATCTCTTGAGGTGGACTGTGGGAACCAAAAGCAAATATTTATCATCTGATCTGAGGGCCTTTGAGGGTACATACCCTAATAATCATACCGCTGAAGTGAAGATGGGCAAGACCATGTAAACACTCAAAGGTCAGCAGAAGGATTTTAAACTTGATTTGGAATGACACAGAGACCCGGTGCTCCTCTCTAAGAATTGGTGCAATGTGTTCTCTCATCTTTGCACATCTGACACTTTGGCCACTGCATTCTGTACGCTTAGAAGACTTGAAATAGTGTTCGTAGGGTGGTGGTCTGGCAGCACATTAGAGAAGTTCTGTGCTGTGGTTTTTGATTTGATGTTAGGGCCTGACTGATATAAGGGTATAAGGGGACTACATATAAGGGACTACATATAAGGGACTACATATAAGGGGACTACATATAAGGGACTACATATAAGGGGACTACATATAAGGGACTACATATAAGGGACTACATATAAGCTATTGTGTCAATGCATTCCATTCTGTCAACATCAGTTACAGGATGTTGGGAGCCATTCGGGACTTCTAAGTAAATGGGACCCCAGCAAACAGCAGCTAGAGACATTTGACTGTGTATCAACTGCAAAATGATGTAAAATGTATTTACTGATTACTTTGGCTAACATAAGGGATTACAGTACTGGTCTCAAAATTTGGACCTGGGAGAGAGCCCAACTACGTAACATAGAGACTGGCTCTCACCGATCTCACATAGTAGCATAGTTCTCATGACTGGTCAACTACAACTGTGTCACGCCTGGCTCCACCCCCTCCTGTAACTCCTATTTGGTTCCATTTAGCTCCGCCCAGACTTTCCCCTGGCACTTCCTTGTTTGTTTCCCTTCAATGCACTTATCCAGCAGTACCAAACACCTCCACGCACTTATCCAGCAGTGCCAAACACCTCCACACACTTATCCAGCAGTGCCAAACACCTCCACGCACTTATCCAGCAGTGCCAAACACCTCCACACACTTATCCAGCAGTACCAAACACCTCCACACACTTATCCAGCAGTGCCAAACACCTCCACACACTTATCCAGCAGTGCTAAACACCTCCACGCACTTATCCAGCAGTGCCAAACACCTCCACGCACTTATCCAGCAGTGCCAAACAGCTCCACGCACTTATCCAGCAGTGCCAAACACCTCCACGCACTTATCCAGCAGTTCTAAACACCTCCACGCACTTATCCAGCAGTGCCAAACAGCTCCATGCACTTATCCAGCAGTGCCAAACACCTCCACGCACTTATCCAGCAGTTCTAAACACCTCCACGCACTTATCCAGCAGTGCCAAACACCTCCACGCACTTATCCAGCAGTGCTAAACACCTCCAAGCACTTATCCAGCAGTGCCAAACACCTCCACACACTAACCCTTGCTTTCATCACATGCTTTGTCTCATATCCAGACTTGGAGTGGGAGATCATTCCCTGCAGATGATTTTGGTGCATTTCAGAAGATTCCTTTGAAGTTTCATTCAAATCCAAGGGATGATGGGTTAAATATAAATGACCCCTGAGCAGGTCTGGGATTTAATCTTCCCTGTAGATATACTAGACTGAGGCTGGGAAAGAAAACTCACTGACTGGAACGCAGGCATAGTCATTTTATCAGGGGCTCAGAGAGAACCTGTTACTATGGTAAAAATGAATAACCGTAATTAATGAATTATTACTCCTGAAGCAGAAGAAAGATGTCACAACAGTATGAACAAAAAAAGAGCCTTATGTAGGTGTGTGTGTGTGTGTGTGTGTGTATGTGTGTGTGTGTGTGTGTGTGTGTGCACTGAGAAGTCGCTGACAGGTTGTCAGCTTGTGCTGACTGACAGGAGAGAGTGTGTCAGCACAGCCCTGTTCACTGTTGCAGGAGGTCAGCGCCCTCAGCACTGTGTGGTCATTGTCTGTGTGTGTGTGTGTATGTGTGTGTGTGTGTGTGTATGCAGTTGGTCAGCGCCCTCAGCACTCTGCGTGGTCATTGTCTGTGTGTGTGTGTGTGTGTGTGTGTGTGTGTGTGTGTGTGTGTGTGTGTGTGTGTGTGTGTGTGTATGCAGTTGGTCAGCGCCCTCAGCACTCTGCGTGGTCATTGTCCTGCCTGTCAAACACAGTCAGCAGGAGGCGAGAACAGGAGAGCAAACGAGAGGAAAGTTGGAGGAAGTGTGGAAGAATCAGAAGGACACAGACAAGAAGGAAGGAAGAGGTGGTGGAGGTGGAGGTGGCAAAGGTGGTGTTACCTGCTCCTGCTCTACATTTAGCTTCAGCGAACAAGGATGTTAAAACAACTCTGTAGAGAAGATCTTTAAGTGGCCGCATTTACCCTCAAGCTATTCAGATCCAAAAGGCGTTGCCTAAAGTCTGGATTCCCCAGATAGATTAGCTTGAGAAAAAAATACTACACGTGTAACTATAGCAACTCTTCATCAATCTATCCACGTCTTTTTCCCTCTTCTCTCTCTCTCTCTCTGGGTTGAGAAATAAATTACCTGTGGCTGTAACAGAAAATGTATTAAAGATATTAAACATCCAGGTAATGACTCTGATAATGGGTTGCAGTTTTATAACTTTCCATGGCACCTACTTTCCCCAATCCCTTTAAGCTTTACTCTTAGTAGAAAGAGTGAATGTTGAAATGACAGAGCAGGAAGGGTTGCTGTCAGGATTCAGTTTGTTTTTTCAGCTCTTTGTCTCAGATAGAGAGCACTTAGATCATATATCACTGGAATAAGTCTAGAATTCCCTCATAATCCAATTAAATGTTCTTCAGAGTGTCAAATCTGACGGAACCCACTTACAGAAGAGAGGAAAGCATAATTGTGCTGCAATTTATCTTCTGGCCACCAATCAGATCAAACTATTAAAATAAACTTTGAAATTGCTGGCAGCCACATAATAGTATACTTATATGATCTGTAGTTTCAGATGAACACTCCAATTGTACCACTGTTTCAATGTAAATCAGAATTTTGTATGAGTGTGTGTGCGTTTATCTGTTTGTGTGTACAGCAGTTATTTCTAAATGTGCCACTTCTGAAACAGCAAAATGACCCTGAAGCAAATAAATGATATTTACATAATGAGCATTGCATCATACATGATGAAAGTATCAAATTGTGTAACTTTTTTTCTAATTAGCCACTTTTGAACATTGTTATGCCTGCCCCCCCCCACCCACCTGTCAGTCATGTCTTTGTTTTTATGTTCCATGTTCTTAGTGTTGTCATTTCAGTTGTCCTGCCTATTCATTGCTAACTCTTCCCTTTGTTATTGGTTTCATGTGTGTCTGGTTTATTCTTCCTGCTAGCCTATGAACGTTATATGTACTCTGTGTTTTCAGTTCATCTTCGCTGGTCTTTGTTTCTGCTGCTTGGCTGTGAGTGTCCTAATCTCATCTTTATTATCTTAAATTTAGTTTTGTTGAAATGTCTCTACCTGTTTTGTGTGTTAGTTGTTTGTCTATCTCTGATGTATCTGGTATTATGACTCTGGACCATGTAGAAGACAATGATTTTGGATTTGCACCTAAGCTCTTCTCAGCATTTGTAACCACCTCCTGATCGCTGTACGCCTACGGTGTTTCACAAAAACCAGTCAGGACATAAAGAGAAAGTGATACTCTGGTGAGTTTATTTACTCTGGCTACTTTACTGCTGTCTGAGCCTTACGTGTCTCAGCAATTTCAAACCAGAGACAGCAAATCCCCAGGCACCATGGGCACAAGGGACTCTCCAAGGGATAGGCAGATTATGGCACATATTTTTCATTTGGATACCTATTGCCATGAGAACCCTGATTCGTGCTAAGAGTCTGCCCGCCTTGACATTGCAGGGAGGCAGTGTAAGGTAAGGCTGGACAGGCTGATGACCCAGATCTAACCCGTGTGAAGGGGCGCAAACGTGGGGGGGGGGGGGCGCAGAGGGGGGGAAGTTTCTGTTTGTTCTTCCAGGGTCCCCCAGACTCCTGAGGAAGTGAACGTCTCATTGGCCACCCTGTCATCTGTTCCTGTTCCTGGCATGGGAGACACCTTCTCCCTGGGTCCCGTTCCTGGTGTGGAAGAGATCACCTCCATGGTTCCTGTTATGGTTCTGCAGCCTGACTCCAGCGATGATACTGATGCTCAGTCTGTTCCTTCTGTGCCTTCCTAGTTTCTGTTGTCTTTGCCGTGTTTTGGCTCGTGTTCCTGTCTCTGTTACGGTTTTTGCTTTTGTTGCTGTTCGTGTCTGGTCCTGTTTTGGTTTTTGTCCCCATTCCGTTGTCCTGTGCCTGGTCAGATTTGCGTCCCTGTCTCCCTCGTCCTCCCAGTGCGCCTCGCTCTGGACCGCCTCACCAGGTCCTCTTCTTGGTCCTGTTCCTATTTCATCTGTGCCTGTTTCTCCTTGCCCTGTTTCTGTATTTCCTTGTTGTGCCTTTATGTGCTCCCACATCACCCTCTGCTCCTGGTGTGTCTCATGTTACCCTCTGCTCCTGGTTTCTCCCATGTTACCCTCTGCTCCTGGTTTCTCCCATGTTACCCTCTGCTCCTGGTTTCTCCCATGTTACCCTCTGCTCCTGGTTTGTCCCCCGTCACCCTCTGCTTCTGGTTCGCCCCGTCACCCTCCGTTCTTGGTTTGGCTGGTCCTGTTCCTTCACCTCTCGTTTCTCCAGCCTCTGCCCTTTGTGTTCTGGTTCTGTTTCTCCTGTCTGTGTTTAGGTTTGTTTTGGATTTGTTTTGCACGCTTTGAAGTGATTGTTCAGTTTGTCTTCACAGCTAGGTTGTGTTGATTTGTATTTGGTGTTGTTGAAATGTCTCTACCTGTTGTGTGGGTGTTAGTCATTTGTCTGTCTGTATCTGGCATTATGACCCTGGACTGTGTAAAAGACAATGATTTTGGATGTGTGCCTAAGCTCCTTTAAGTATTTGGGTCCGCCTCCTGATCACTCTACGCCTTTGGCATTACAAACATGGGCTTTGTGTTAGGATTATGAGCCTGTGTTCTTCAGTGGTAGGGCATAAACCTGTATTTTTTAAACATGGTTTCAGGTAAAAGCCTTTTTTACATTTCTCAGTTAATCCAAGAAGCAATACTGTTATGCCAGCTACCATGACTGCCCCTATCTGCATGTGTATATTAAATATTATCTGTAGCTGTTGGGCACGGGGACGGCATCCATCTCCAAGTCCAAAAAGCCTTTGAGGCACTTAGCACCATTAAAACACTCAGATCATGAAGACCCTTATCAGACCATTATCAGAGAGTTATCAGACCATCATCAGATACATATTCAAGCTTCCCAGTGACCTGAAGACCTTCAGACCTCCAGATCTGAAGATATCAGTGTCACACTCCTTTACCGCTTCTATCATTTTTACTTTTCATGATGATGAATCTGCATAATCAGCATTTATCTGCCCAGCATGCATATTTGGTAAAAGCGAAAAAGGCTCCATACTGGATGTTAACTGAGTCGGTTTTACTTTAGTGGAGATGTGAAGCATGTTCTTCTTAGGCACACACTGCTGGGTTTCTAGCGCCTGTGGTGGGCCCATACCATCTAACCTCATACACAGTGTGTGGTGTCTCTCCTTTCTTCTTCTCTAAGGAGATGTTCATCATTCTCTATCTCTTGTGCATCCTCTAGCCCCAACACTTTGTTCCTGCCTTGATAATAGATTATACCACAGTGGAGTAGCTCCAGGCTTGGACGCTGCTCAGGGAAGTAGATCTGCCCAAAGAGAAATGAGCGGCCAGCATGTCAAGTCACGATCTTGCTGGCCTAAGCCAATCTTCTTAACAAATGTGAACCACGTTCATTTAATATGCAAGATAATGAGTTTGTATAGAGGAGAACACAGGAGACCAGAACAGCATTATCAGCCTTCACAGGGAGCTTTTCAAGGAAGGAAAACAATAGTGTTGCTGTTTTCACAGATTTCTGACAACGTGCTGGCACCTCCCCTCACATTTTTCCCTTAAGGAGTGTTGGTGATGGGTCCATTGGGTCGTCCTTCTCCGAGTCACGATCCAAGTACATAATCATGCGCTACAAGACGGGGAGCAGTGCGGAGAACACAGGGAGCAAACTGTGCAGAGACTGGGCCGTCCCCACTTGCCTGGGAAAGACACTGTGATACTGGGGACCTCTGAGACAGCAGGACAGATGGCACACACTGTGTACTTTCAGTGTCTTCACAACAGTTTGGTCAGCTCTCCTACAGCTTCTCAAGCAGCTGCATTTGATTACAGTGGAATTAATAATAAGTGTAGCTGTAGGAATGAGGTGGCTGTGGCTGTTTAAGTTAAGAGCTGTGGCACGTTCACAAACATGGCACAGCTCTTTACAATCACTAGTAAGTTAATGCATATATAAGACACATCAAAATCCTTCCTCGGACATTAAAATCAATCTATACTGACAACACATATCTATTACCTATAATAAAAAGATAAAAAATATATAAATATAATAATAATAATAATAATAATAATACTTATTATTATTAGTATTATTATTATTATTATTATTATTATTATTATTATTATTATTATTATTATACTGATGCAGTGAGAAAAAAGACCAGCATTATATAGTTATGCATCTATACATCTGTACAAACTCACATTGGAGAGGAATCAAATACTCCCTCTGGTGGCCTTTCTCTGTGACAAATTTGTACATTGTTGTGGACTTTTAACAATGTAAATATGTATTAATGTCCCAGCACATGTCTGGATTTTGTATATTAAAATGTTTTTGTCACTGTTTTTGTTGCTGGTGTTAATTTGCTCATTTAAGATACCGCGCTGAACACATGGTCCGACATTGTTATTAGGCCAAAACACTTGCAGCGTAGATATGCTGTCTGCCACTAAGTAATATTGGGTAATAAAACTGTAATATCTGCATAAATAACTGAATAATACTGATAATAATACATAATTCCAGGAACCAGCAAATGATAAATGATGATGTCCTGATGGTCTATGTGGATGTGTGAGAGCTATTCTCATACTGAAGATACTGAAGTCAAATAATTCATAGACTACTTTAAAATTTAAGCTTAATGTATTTTTATGTGCAGTCATTGTTTATTCAGTATATACAGTTGTGATCAAATTTATTCAACCCCCAATGCTGCGAAGGGTTTTATGGAATTCAGTGCACATTTGTAATTGTGTTCATAATGAAATCTTACAAGGACTTGTTAAAGAACTAAATGCAACTAAGATAGCATCAATTTTTTTTGTCATAAAGTATTAAATGGCCTTTTTGTGATTTCTTCATTGACACAATTATTCAACCCCTTTACGACTACCACTCCTAAGAACAGAGGTTCATTCCAGTGTTTTCCATCAGGTATTGAAAACATCTGTGGATGTCAACGAGCAGCAATCAAGCATGATAAGCACCAATTAGGCAGATTTAAAAGGACTGTGATACTCAGCTCCTTCTAGACATCTACTGGTGTGTTTCCAAGCATGGTGAAGGCAAGAGAATGGTCCCAGAAGACAAGAGAAGAGGTTATTGCTCTTCACAAGAATGGCAATGGATATAAAAAGATTGCGAAGTTGTTAAATATTCCAAGAGACACTATCGGAAGTATCATTCGCAAGTTCAAGTTAAAGGGCACAGTGGAAACGTTACCTGGTCGTGGCAGAAAGAAGATCCTGACCGCGACTGCTGTGCGCTACCTGAAGCGTAATGTGGAGAAAAATCCCTGCGTGACTGCTAAGGAACTGAAAAAAGACCTGTCAGATGTGGGCACTGAAGTTTCAGCTCAGACAATAAGGTGCGCACTGCATAACGAAGACCTCCATGCCAGAACGCCCAGACGCACCCACTTGCTGACTCCAAAGAACAAGAAAAGTCGACTGCAGTATGCCAAAAGTCATGTGGACAAGCCACAAAGGTTTTGGAACAGTGTACTGTGGTCAGATGAAACTAAATTAGAACTGTTTGGGCCAGCGCTATGTTTGGAGAAGGAAGAACCAGGCTTATGAACAAAAGAACACCTTGCCTACTGTGAAGCATGGCGGGGGGTCAATTATGCTTTGGGGCTGTTTTGCTTCTAATGGTACAGGAAAGCTTCAACGTGTGCAGGGTACCATGAATTCCCTTCAGTACCAGGAGATCTTGGAGGAAAATGTGATGGAGTCAGTCACAAACCTGCGGCTTGGGAGACGTTGGACCTTCCAACAGGACAATGATCCGAAGCACACATCCAAGTCCACTAGAGCATGGTTGAACATGAAAGGCTGGAACATTCTAGAGTGGCCATCGCAATCACCAGACTTAAATCCAATTGAGAACCTCTGGTGGGACCTAAAGAAGGCAGTTGCAGTGCGCAAGCCTAAGAATGTGACTGAACTGGAGGCTTTTGCCCATGAAGAATGGGCTAAGATACCCATAGGTCGCTGCAAGACACTTGTGTCAAGCTATGCTTCACGCTTGAAAGCTGTCATAACTGGAAAAGGATGTTGTACTAAGTACTAAAAAATAATGTCACTAGGGGGTTGAATAAAACTGATAATGATGTGAGCACAGTAAAGACATTTGTGGTTATTCCATCATAAATATTATGTTATGTTTGTCTAATTTATAAGTGCCTCTTTGATATAATTGTAAATAAGATGACTGAAATGATCAAAATCAATGTCAAACTGGCCAAAACACTTTATTTCAGTGGGGGTTGAATAAATTTGATCACAACTGTATATATATATATATATATATATATATATATATATATATATATATATATATATATATATATATATATATATATATATATATATATATGTATGTATATGTACATTGTTGTGGACATTATTATGTAAATATGTATTAATATAAATTCTTATATATACAGTGAGGAAATTAGTATTTGAACACCCTGTGACTTTGAAAGATCTCCTACTGGATGGGGTCTGAAATGTTCATCTTAGGTGCATGTCCACTGTGAGAGACATAATCTAAAAAAAATCTGGAAATCACAATGTATGATTTTTTTTTTACTCCCTACACACTCCAACGAGGAGGAGAAGAGACACAAGACAAAAGTCAGATGCAGATACAAGTCAAACCAACACACAACCCAAACACACACACTCTGAATCTCCTACACATAGTATGTTAGTATGAAGACTATGGAGAACTTGTAAAGATGGTCCAAAAGTGAAAATCCAATTAGTCATTACCACTGTGCTGTGTTTAGGGCTAATACATCAGCCCTAACATTATCTATTCATAAGTTCTCCTGTGAATTGAGTAATAAAAATTGCAATGAATGTGAATTGTGAGATCATATTGGTTATAAAATGCAGGACAGGCTGCAGATATGAAGCCAACAATGTTACTCATCCTCATCTTCTCCTGCACATAACACACTGAGACAGGGCCGTAGTGGGCCACTTTTTCATCCTGGGAGTTTCATGCCCAAATCCGGCCCAAAATTATTTTTCCCTCCAAATCGGCCCAAACTAGAGATTGACATGAGCCGGCCCATCGGGAATCCTCCCAAATCTCCTGATTAGCCACTCCGGCTCTGCACTGAGATTATGAGGCTGTACCACTATGTGTGTGTTAGGGAGTGTGATGAAACAGGTGTGGAAGAAGTTCCACAAAAAGTGAAATTTCAGTACTATATTCTGAAACTAAAGAAATGCCTAAGTTGCATCATTCAGTGTAATGTGACTATAGGGTAGTTTTTGTATTATTTTTATTTACTTATTCATATACAGCTTATTTAAAATCAATGCCAGGGTTAGGAGGCTGGAAAAGGTTTAATGCATGTAAAAACTTAAAACTTAAATCACATTTGGGAAGAAGTTTGGTTACTTTGACTTTGTGTCTGCATTCTGACTCCTCACTATGGTTAGTTCATACCTATATAAGGTTTTCTGTAGAGCTGAACTTCACATGAGTTCAAGATAACACATTGTGTATTAGCTTAATACATGCTAATTACTTACAAATGCAATGCAAATTACAGAAATACATCATTCCACTTCCATGTTACTAATAGCCAGCTGAACCAATGGAGTTTCCTTCAGTTCACCAGCTGTGATCCAGCTGTGTTCTCAACTGTAATCCATTTATCATCCTCAGTTTCAAAATCCCTTCAGTTCATGACCAACAGAGTCTGCCCACCACTCACTAATGAAATGTTACCACATACTACCACCCTTCTAAAAGAGATCACTGAGCTTTATGGCCAACCAAATTCACATGGTCACAATTGACCTTTTGTGGTGGGGCAGCATCAGTGACCATGGTGATGTTGTCAGCTTTAGCTCAGTGAGAGAGCGGAGAGCAAAGAACATGGCATGGCACACTGCACCACACTAAACTCTCACTGAAAGATGATGAGAATGTTTCAAGCAAAAGTCCTTAGTTAGTCATGCATGTGCTTATTAAACTGTAGGTAGTAAAAAAGGTTGAGATCCAGAGCAGAGTAAGTACGCCTGGTTATAAATCTCTCTATAAGTCTCTACAGTCCTAGCCAATTATCATGTAGATCACATTGGCCAAAAAGAGGAACAGAATCATCCCTCAATGTAAAGAAGAGGAGAGAGATGCCTCATGACAGAGAGGAGCATCCAGGTGCTTCTCCTGTGGAACCACTATATTGCTACCCTCCCGAGAATCTAGGGATGGTATGCAGAAAGATCAGAAAGAGCCATTCTAGACAAAAGCACAGAGTTCAACATTTGGCGGGATAGATTTATTGATTAACACTGTATTTTCAGTAACTGAGAAGAATTTCCAAAGTTAATAATAATGTGTCCAAAGGAACATTTCACAACAAAGTATGCCTACTGTGTATGTATACAAATGATATTGGGACTTTCCCTCATCAGCTCACAATGCTATGTGCTACACTTAGCCCTGTGGCGCAGCTATCACAGCTAGAGCACATGGTCTTTTCTCATTGGTCAGCCCTGTCACCCCGAAACTCAGGTCCAATTTGCATTTAGAACAGACATTAACTTGTCCTGAAAGTTCTAAATGTGCCCTCTCAGGTCTCTGAGTTTGGGGTCAGGAGTCTGTCCATGGGACTTTAACTAACGAACAAGAGTTCAATGAACCGTAAAGCAGCTCTCAAAGCTAATTACACATCACCTAGATCACAAGAGCAGAAAGGTTAGAAAGGTGAAAGGCAGAATTAGGCATTATTAGAGAAGGACATAGAGTTGTACAGTTGACTGGGAGGTCAAGGAAAGATGACATGAGCAGGCATTGGAAAGAATAATTAAACACTAATGAATGAATGTAGGGTCTCTCGGTGTAGAATTACAGTGAGCACGTCGCTGTGTATTGTGCACGTAGCTGTACTTTATCTTACTGAACAAAAGAGTGCTGACATCATAAGGAGAGTCAAAAAATCTGGAAAAAATACAAAAAAACAAAATGGAAGTTTGTAAGTTTAAAAATACAGAAAGTGCAGAAACTCCAGAAGTGATTTTGTTTTGAAAGCTTCTTGGGATGCTAAAGCACAATCTGACTTTTATAGTTTTGGTTCAGTTTTTAATTAAAAATCAAAGACAAGTACAATTATCCATGTTGTTTTCCCAGACAGTAAACAGTTACTGTCTAAACAGTATACAGTTCTAAATTAATGTAATGAATTTGGCCTTCATTGGTTTAGTATTTGATCTGTTGAAGAGCAATACTTGTTTATGACAGAAGAATGTGTCTCTTCAGAGATCAGAAATGTCTCCTATGTTGGTAGAGAAACGGAGACAGACGAATTAGAGAAAGAAAAACGTAATAATCACATTGCAAAACACATGGTGAGCTACAAAAACTGGCTTGAACCAAGCTCAAGTGGCAGGTGCAATTAAGGAAAAGAATTAATGACAGTCGCAGACAGTCAGTAGCTGACATTTACCTGTCCTCCTAATTCAAGAGTCCTAACTAATCAACTAAGGGTGTGTAGGACAGAGACATGAATGAACAAACACACACACACACACACACACACACACACACCCTTCCACACGTATGCATGCATGCATGCACACGCACGCACGCACACACACACACATGCACGCTCACACACACACACGTCTTTTATTTTGATGTTTTTCATAAAAATAACTAAGATCCCATAAAATCTCCATAAATATATATTATTTAGAAGGGCACAGTTCTGATTGCAGTGTTTACAGTCTGTATAAGACAGGCCACTCTGGTTTTTCATCATCCATTAAGCTTTGCTTCTATTTTCTATTCTATTCTTCTATTTTGTCTTAGGAGTGAAGAGAGCTGTTTGTGTAGGCTACTGCAGCACTGGAATGACCACACACACAGTATGGCAGATCCCTCTCAGTAGATAATGATGGGGCACACTGATTGGACTGCATGTTAGTCTACTTCCTCTTTCTGAAGTGACTGGTTTCCATTCTGATGTGAGCATACAAAGGTCATTGGCTGATTGTGAGCTGGTACAAGTACAGCTTCCACAGTCTGTGTGTGCGTGTGTGTGTGTGTGTGTGTGTGTGTGGAGGCTAAACAACTATCAGAATATATAAGGCAGTCATCACACCCCAGTTTAACATTGAGAAGTGTCTCATTACTTACAGACAAGCTGCTTACATCAGAACACACACTGTGTCCAGTGTCTCTCAGGAAAGTACCGTCAGGAACTGATTCAAGTCACCACATTACTGAGGGCATCATCACTGAATACATCATCACAGTGGATGTTCGTATCCCAGACAGCACGTCCAATTATAAGAGACTCGTGGCACTCAGGCGGTGGCAGTCTTGTCTCACTGAATTACCAAAGTCTGTCCAATAGAGGACAATCCCAAGTCCACGCCTCGGAGTCTGTGCAGCAAAGCAATTTGAGTGTGCTTTATAATAAAATCAGAGAATGCAGAAAGGTAATTTGTTTACCTTAAATCCATTCATGCACTACTTAAGAAATTTCTGACAAGCTGAAATGCAGATAGACACATTTAGTTATACAAATGGTGCACAAAATCAGAATGTATTCAGTCTTAATCTGCAAGACAGAGCCGGCTCAGTCCAACTGCATTGGTGGAATCAAATCTAATCCACCTGCATCCTCTTTGCACTTACCATGGACACATTTTGCTTTGCTCGTCTAGTCCAATATCCTAATTTGCAAAACCTAACAAAGGCTAAATTATTATGTAATTTGTTCTACAGCATTCAGTGCAAAGAACTGAAATTGGTGCAGAAATGTTGGTCAAATTGAGAGGAAAGTTGGTCATGGCGAGGCTGAACGATTAATTACGATTAATTGTGGAAAGACAAACACTCAGAAATGTACAACAATGAACACACTTCTTACTCCCTGGAACACTCTAAAAAGGAACTAGGGTTCTATTTCATTGCCCATTTAATTATTATGAACAGCTACATTTAGAGCAAAATGAAAAAAGAGTAACATTTTTGCGCACACACACACACACACACACACACACACACACACACACACACACACACACACACACACACACACACACACACACACACACACACACACACACACACACATACACACACAAATGTGTAGATATAGCTGATAGAAGCGTGTGTGGTAAATGGTTTTGGAGCTAATCATTTTGGGACCATAAGATCTTTGTGCAATGGGTATAAATGATGTGTATTGACTGATGTTCTTTATACGTTGTCCTGTGGTTGTGTAGCAGGGTTTGTGAGGACCAGACATGAGAACAGTGTAGTGGTAGTGCATTCCTTATTTCCTTAAATAGTAATTATTCATATTTTTTAAAGTATAATAAACAAAAATCAATCTGAAATAAACTACAACCAATTGCCTTGTACAAAGGTTTTACACAGATGTTTCATGTAGAAATTAGTGTTACTTAGTGTAAATCTCATGTAGAAAGTTTTCATTTTTAATTGACAGAATAGTGGCATAGGCAAAACTATTTGACAAAGACACTGCATTAATTTTTCAGCCCATCTGCTCTGTATTACAACTGAGATGTCTCGTTTTGTGTGTGTGTGAATATATATATATATATATATATATATATATATATATATATATATATATATATATACACACACACACACAAGCCTTTAGATCTGACTTATTCCTCATCTAGTTCCACTTTAAACCCCCCAAAAGTGCTGTGCAGTGTCAGCTTTTACCATGTAATGCATATTTAAAAATGTCCTAACTCTGAGATTATGGGAGGTCATCAATCGTCCATGAGAGATCCCGCTAAACATATAAACTAAATCCATCACAGCATTTTATTAGCGAGATAACACACCTAGCATCGCCTAAAACGCATGGTCTTCCCTCTCCTGCAGCGGGAACATTATTGATGTGAGGTGGACTAGGACAGAATGCTATAAACAAGGAAGATCAGTGCAGTTTATCTTAGCAGTGTGTCTCCAAATGTTCTGATGATAAAGAATATAGTCCACACAGTTCCACTAAACCTTCGATTCAGTCGATGAATATCAACCATGACTGATGTGCCATAGGCAGCACTCTATAAAGTGTTGCGAGTTCTGTGAACAAACACAACACACACCTGTACACACACAAACACTTGTGCGCACACACACACACACATATACACACATTTTGACATCACTGCTTTTTATTTGCTATCTTTACTTAAATTCTGGAACACAGACTTGTTGTACAGGGGCCACGATCTGGATGGGCATTGCAGAGTTTATAAGTGATCCTGCCTTCATGTTCACTGAAGAGCAGTGCTTATCTGTAGGGGAGGTACTGTGATTTGGGCCATATCTCTGACACTTCTCTCCTTGCCAACATGAGCAAACAACGAAAAACAACAACAACATTGCAAATACAAACAAACTAACAAAAACAGCATTGATCACAGCATTTTGCCTTTGTGAAACAACTATTTATTGCAGTCATGCATCACAGTGTTCGGCCATGTCACAACTGATCACGGCCTAACAGGTAATCCAATGCTGTTGGAGAAGTCTTGACCTTAACAGTGTGTTTGTGCTAATGGACCAAAATGCTCTATAAGGCAGAATGTGGTTTGACAAAGATCATTAGAGTCAGCGGTCTCTTTCATGCTGACGGATTTGCCGCGTTTCTCCTAGCCGACCTGTGTGCGCCAGCGTTTTCCTTTACGTGAACCTGCCCCGAGCTACTGTCGTTAGGATAAAACATTTTTGTAATTCAGCATGAGGACATTTTTGGGAAGCCATGCAATGTTCTTGGCAAACGGTTCAATTTAAGATGCTGAAAGGCAAATCTAATAACATAACCTTCAGCTTAAAAGATCATATATGAGCACACGACATAAATTGGATCAAGGAGAAGCATAAATGTCCAGAAAGGGAACAACTGACCATTTGCAGTGAGGCAGGAACATATAGACCATCGTAATATGTTCACTGTTAATGTGTGTAAGAGAGACCACCGATCCACTGCATGGAGGCAGATGAAAATAGGACTTCAACCAAGGCCTGGCCTACACAACCCATATTATCACATGGCTAATGGACATTCAATTTACAGGCTTAATGTTGCAAAGCCCCTGGGGGTGCAGGCAAAACCTCCAAAGTCCATGAATCTGTGTCACAGGAAAGGGAATGGGTTAAAGGTCACTGGGAGCCATTTGGATGTCTGGATTTTTAAGTGTGTTCGTTTCATTATGTAGGTAATACAAAGTAATTCTTAAACACTTTTCTGTTTGGGTGTTTAAACTGTCACATTGTTAGTTGTATTGTATGTGTCAGTGTTAGTAGTCGGCTGTCGGTTTGGTAGTATGGTCTTATCATCCATCCATGTCCTTTCTGTTACCTTTCAATTCACTTTGGGTGGAATATTCTGCTTATTTAATATTAACAGAACAGCTTCATGTATTTGTGTTTTACGCACCATCACAACCGCCTGCCTCAAACAGGTACCCTCAAATACTCCACTCATTTCACACTTTGGGGTGTAAACCTTAAGGTCTTCTATAATATTGTACAATTTGGTGATTTTTTTCAGATCATGATGTTCTATGATATGACAAATGACTGCTGAGCAATATATAATAAATACAATATTTCACTTCTCTAATTACCATTAAACAAACTCATTAATTTATATCTGCTTAAATAACAATTCTGAAATTATTTCTATAACATTTCACCAACATTTTGGAGAACTCAGTAATATTACACAGATTGAACACTGGACCAACACAAGCACAGCCTTTAGAGTATAGCACTATAACAACGGATTGTTACATGCCTACAAGAAGAAGCACAACCTTTTGGATTATCTTAAAATGTACATTAGCTACAGCAGGAAATCAAGCTACACACTAGATCAGAGAGGCTTTTGGAGCAGAAAATTATTAATGTTTTTGTTAGAAAAACTTTAGTGATTGTAAAATGCACTATGTGGACCCTAACCATATGCTGAATGGTTCATAACTTGTAATGGTGCCAGGTGACACTCTCTCACATCGACCCACTCATTCAGTCAAAGCCAACGCTGAAACCCACTCATACAGCATCCCTGCTACCCCACATCCAGATTCTACTTAGAGTGAGAGAGAGTGGGTGGAAACTGGGGTCTAGTGCAATAATTCTCTCAATGTAGGAAATAACTTTCAAGTTAATCTGGATAGTGTTGTAGTTTCTCTAATCTGGATAGAGAAAAAGACATCCCTTTAGGAATAAGGGCCTGAAATTAAATTAGATATGCTATCCTTCTAACAAAGATTTCAACATGTAAAATCAAAGTTCCAAACATTTATGTTCATTGCCACACCTAAATACTGACCTTGTCATTAGGCAAACGGCAGCATCTATAATCTTTGCACAGATGCGCACACAATAATGGAGAAGTGAAGAAATGCATAAACAAACACTGCAGCATCTTATGTTAACAACTCTGACATCCATCAAAATTGCTTCCTGAAACAAATTATACAGCTTAATCGAACAGCCCATAATTACTTATACAAACAGACAATCCAGACCACACTAATGACAGCAAAATGTAAAGACGAGAGAGAGGTGAACTGGAATAAAAGACCAGAGAAAAGGTTCCAGATGGGTCTTACTACGTCTGATCAGACGCTGTGTTCACGTATGTCCCCCCTCTACCACCTCCAGTGGGTCCCAGGTACTCTCAGGTGAGGAGCTGCACACTTACCTGTGGAGAGAGAAGGAGAGGACAGAACAAATGAGTGAGAACAGCAGCTCACCGTCACCCCTGCTGGACGTGGCGGACGTGCTGAATGCAAATCAGTGAACACAGGGCAGAATCGAATGCTTTAATTATAGAATTTCATTACTTTAAGCTTTTAGTATTTATTAGTCCAGTCGGGTGTGTTTTCTAGACCTGTCGTCTCACCACTTCGTGCGCTCATTCGGGTTGGCGTGAATGACGTGGGTGGAATGCGGTGTCTGCCCAAGCTCTCGGGATCCCGCCTCACCCTGACGCTCTTCCTCGTACTCACTCTGTTACACATACATCTGCTGGAGCTGCAGAATCTAGACCTCCTCGTCAGCGGCAAAGCATCTAAGGAGATGCTAGAAAATGTCCTGGTGCCACCAGCAGATGTAGCCACACCATCTACAACAGTGGATGCAAAAACAGCTCACCTACCATAGACCCAGCAGAAGAGCTGAGACTCCCACATCTATTTTGATCTGGCTAGATGGATTATATAATATAATAAAGCATGGCTGTAAGGTGTAACCACTGAATCCATCCATGATTTAGTACAATGCTGAACATTGTCTAACACTGACAGACATTTCATATCCTGACTCTCTAGCAGTGCATCTGCAAAACTGAATGCTTTCTCACAGGGAATTTAACCACATGACTCTAATAATGTCAAAGCCTTTCACTCACTTTATCACTGGATGCTTTCTTAAAGCGGTCTGTTCCCTGCACTCTTCTCTGACAAATGAACAGTGTCGGGTCATTTAGACCTTGAAACAACAAATCTTCAATTTAAACCATTAATTTCACCAGGAAGTCAGAGAGACAGAAAGAGATCAAATGAGAGGAGGGAGAGACAGCAGTGAGAAGGAAACACAGAAACAGAGGGGTTGTGAGATGGATTCCAGATGACAAACATCTTTTTCACATATGGATTTGAATTCCATGTTTATTCATTTGATTTTTCATGAAGAAAGGCAGAAATTCTACATGAATAAAGTGATAAAAGTATGACCGTTACTCACAATGAGGAGCCTGGTCATTATGGTGGACTCCATTATTCCCCACTAAACCTGGCTACTGCTTGCTGGCTAACCTGGCTACACACTCCACACAAAGCAAACGGACGACGTCTTGAGTTTGGATTGGAACCGTCATATTCACATGCTGCTTGGCCAGCAGTGATTCTGTTCTGATTCATACAGAAAAATGGCACTTATTCTCAGACTGTCACATAGCTACAACAAACAAACAAACAAGATAAAGAGACTGCTACAGTACTGAGCAAGACTGAGTGCTGTAAAACAGGGGCTGTAAAAGTGCTGAAATCTTTTTGCATATTAATAAATTGAAAATTATAAAATATATATAAATATATACTGTATGTTGGTGCTAACCCTGACCCTAACCCAGACCCTAACTCCAGTGGTGGACAGTAACGAAGTAAATGTAATTCGTTACTGTACTTAAGTAACATTTCCATGTATCTGTACTTTACTCAAGTACTTTTATTTGGTAAGACTTTATACTTTTACTTCACTACATTTCAAAGCGTAACTTTTTACTTTTCACTTCGTTACATTTACAAAAACATCTAGTTCCTTTTTATTTTTAAATCAACGCTTAACAAAATACCGAAAGGTCAAAGTGTGCCGTGTCACAGACTATAACCAGTCAGCACTCAGTAAGAGATTAAGATTTGTACGCTACTTGGCTGAGGATCTGACATGGCTGCAACAGATGGCTTTCCCCAACACCCCTGGCCTTATTTAGCCAAATTCTTTGAATTCCTCGAAAAGATAAATGATTCGTATTCTTTCAAGTGTCTCCTCTGCGTTCTGAAGAACACATCGCTGTCATCATTTATGAACTCGCCATCAAACTTGAAAAAACACATCGAGGTAAGTTCGCCATTAGATGAGTACTACCAACAGCGTGGTTTATATACCCCGGTTAATTATATCACATTGAAATACACTACATTTAACAGATGCTTTTATCCAAAGCAATGTGCTAGTATCCAAATTGCAATCTGTGGAGATGCTAAGCGCCAGTTTAACACAGGAGACTCCCACATCAAACGTTAAAGCCGGCGACACATACACGCGAATTTGGCCAAGCAAAGCGATCTTCACAATTCATTCCTATGAGGGAAGTGAAGGCAAACAAATATGAGCGAAGCAAAGCTAAATTATTAAAATTACTATTATTGTATTATTTATTATTCGGCCAAGTTTAATATTATGAGTTGGTTGGGCTGCACACAGTTCTAGTTCTAGGTGCTAAGCTTCCCTGTCCCGCCATGTGGTGGACAACGTATAACCTCTTCATATACTGTATCGCCTCTTCAAAACTTAGGTAATGTTTCATCAAATGTAATGTTTATAGTGAATGATTTATCAGTTGTGTTTTTATTCGTTTTTTGACAAACGAAATAAATGAAAAATAAAATGAAACTTGAATGAATGTTTTTTGTGTTGTTCAAAAGCACTTGGTCTTACTTAAATATAATATAGTTTTGAGTATTTTGTGTTTGCTAGGCAAATGTAAGGCACTGTTTCATTGTTCACTTGTTGATCGTGTAGGCCTAGGGGTTTTGATGTGACGTTAAGAAAAAAATGTTTTTACTTTTAATACTTAAGTATTTTTGAAGGCAGATACTTTTGTACTTTTACTCAAGTAAAAAATTGAGGTGAATACTTTTACTTGAGTAATATTCAATGCAAGGTAACTGTACTTTTACTCAAGTACATAATTGCTGTACTTCGTCCACCACTACCTAACTCTGACCCTGACCCTGACCCTGACCCTAACCCAGACCCTGACCCTTAGTTTCCACCAAATTGATTTTCTTGTCAAGTCTATTGCAACATACTGCCTGTACACCCTCACCCCAAGCATTTTCTCCTTCTGGCATTTCTGACATTTCCACAGCCATAATAATGAAAGGAGACAAACAAGGTGTTGAGATGTCCCTAGACTGTCTTTTTGCACTTTGGTGCCTGCCCCAGTCTAGCCTGTCTCACTCTCCATGTGTCTTGTGTCTTGTTATGGTTCTTTGCTCTGTCCCTTTGTGATGTCCCCCTCATGCTGCTGTAGCTCACCTGGCCAGTCAGCTAGAGCAAGATGTTAGCAACACCGAGGTCAGGGGTTCAGTACCTCAGGGAATACATCCACTGAAAAACACGTATGTTACTGCTGGTAAGTGGCGAATGGTAGAAATGTAGCTTGATAATATCTTATCTTGCTCTTGTGGTTTGTTTAATACCTCTCACCTGTTTAATTGAGCTCAACAGTTTTCCAAATTGCTTTGGAGTCTGGTTCCTCCTGGACATTTTGTTACTTCCTGTCTTGTTTTTCTACACTGTGACTGTGAACCCTAATAACGGACGCTCACATATAATGCGCTCACATATCCAGAAGTCTCCTCTGTGTCATTGTGTTATTCAGGGACACAATGCAGAGAACAGATTAGCTTGTTTGTGTGTTAAATCTAAGCTAATCTCCACAGTTAATGGCATGGTCATACATTAATCAATTCCCCTATATTTCTGCAACATACAGCATGTTTAACAAGCTGCAGGTGACATTTATTTGTTTGGCCATAATTATTCCAATTCATATTTTGATTTTTAATCATTTATGTTTATTACATTTATTCATGCATTTTTTTACACATACTCAAAGATGCTTGTCTTTCTCTGGTATTTCACATGAAGCACAAATGTCGCAATATTGTCCATAATTAAAGTAAGGAAGGTCCTCGTCTCCACTATACAGCCCTGAGCTGTCTTCCCTTCCTGCTGTTGGTCTTTTGTATTGATCATTGTCGAAGATGCATGTGCAGAAAATTCTATCCCATGTCACTAAATTTATGTACTGCAATAACACAGTGAACAGTGATTTGCTTCCTGCTAAAAATACACAAAAAAAATATACAAAAAATATGTATTTTTTACATATTGAATGCAAATATACTTTCAGAACGTTTTCATCATCCATAGCTTTTGTTTGTTCCTATATACTCTTTCTCAGTATATGTCATTACTTGTATGGAAAATTGGTACCAAGGAAACCACAGCCCCTCTGTGTTCCCCCACCTGGGTGAGTTCTGCAGGACACAAGAGGGATGTTCAATATATGTGCAAACTCCTATATTGTTCATAAAAAATACTCACAGTACTCTAAATGTAATAACAGACTATTCTGAATACAAAGTCTACACTTCAAAGCTAAATATGATAGAACAATTCTAAAAACATATTCAAATTCAGCATAAAACACACAATAGTGATATTTAGCTTTGTGAAGCAAAACCCCAAACATTCAGATGTTGTTGCGCACTGTAATTTTCCTATCAAAAATGTTTTCCTTGCTATTGGAATAAGAAAAAAATATTTTGGAAGCAGAACATTTCACATGTCTAACTGCACTGCTACTGCTGGGGTAATGTATAAGGCTTCCATTTATTACAGAAATGTTTTATATTCTATGTTTCCTTCAGAGCAGTCAAAATAGAGAAATCAATGCTAACTCATTTTGAGTCTTTTATGGCTTTGCTCCAAGTGAATGGGTGTGTACAATAACGAAGGTGCTTTTTAAAGAAAATACATTTATTTCCATTCTGAGAGTAAATACAATATTGGACATGTAGCTAGAATTCTATAGACAGAATTTAACATTGAGAAGAATATCATGCACAAAGCTAAATGTGCTCAGAGGAAAAGATAGAAATATAATGGTCAAACTAAAAGGACATGTATGAAACAAAAACATTTATAAATAAACAGGAAAAGTCGATAAACTCAAGCGAACGTTTCACAATATAGAGCCATTTGGGAAATGCTGTTTAATTCTATTGTAATGGCAACTAAGCCTCAGAAGAAGTAGACTTCATGCTATAACTCGCTTCATCCTATAAAAGGCTTCATTCTGTAAAAATGGCATAACAAGTTGTTAAGTGCAAGAGCTTGATTCACCTGATGTGGTTTTTTAAACACCCTTTTTCTTACTTTGTTGCTTAAGCACACTTAAAAGTTTTGAACTTGAAAAGGCAACGCTAAGACAAATACCCAGACAGACTGGGTTTGTCAGGCCACATGTCAGTGGTAAAACCTAGTAGAGCAAACCATTACACTGCCTGGAGTCTTCATTTGACCCTAATTATTGCAACTGATGAACAAACTGGAGCTTCTGAAAAAACAGGTAGCACTTCAAAATGGCCAAAACATATTAAATCTCATTTTACTCAAGACTGACCTTCTTTAGAAATTGTAAGGTCTTTCTTTGGGAACCGGTGAGAGGTCAGGGGTCATGGTGCCAGTTATGGTGATAAGGTACTAATTTTCATCAGTGGATTCTGGTATTTCATATATGGCATTTTTCAATGTAACTGGTAATATTAAACTATTTGTACCATTGCTTCTTCAGGACCTCTGAACTGTAGCCAAAGAAACAGAAGCTTTGAGGTGAGTAGGTTTTAGCTGAGGCAGTACAAACACCATGCAGCACTAGTCACTCCGTCCTCTCCCATGTTGTCCCTGGCAATCAAGAAAGACTACTTGGAATTTCCATCGATTTAAATCAGGACATTGCTGGCGGCTCTGTGATGTTTTTACAGAGACCCAACTGGGCGGGAACATTCCTGATTCTAGGATTCACCAGGCCATCATTTTGTACCAAGCTGATTTCTCGGATGCCTCATTTAAAAAAAGTGGTCCCGGCAGGAGGGGTTTTAACATTAACGAAAGGAAGGGCAGCGACACAAAGGAGCTTCAAGTACTGTATGTTCTTGCTGAGTTGGACGATTACTTAAAGGCTGAGACTACTTACTCACTAAGAGATTTTTCCTGCCATTTGAATTGCCAACCTGTTGCAATACACCATCTTGTTAAGCACATTGATTTACATTATCTGTAAATCAATGCCGACAAGCAGAACGATTCATATCACTTCTTCAGCCTTGCAGTGCGGACAGACCCTGAAGACATCAAGAAGGGCACCGTGTGTGCAACAGTAGATCCTGCAAACAGCAGAAATGCTTAATGGCTTAGATTTAAAATTAGGTACAGTCAGTTTAATAGTGTAAAGTCATCTGATATCTGACATTTGACAATTGACACCCAGCAACTGACGCCTGAGAATTGAGACATGACAACTGATGCCTAATATTTTAAAATAGGCCACTGATAAATAATGACTGACTACTTACAACTGACACTTAACACTGACTATACTCACAACTTGACACCTACCAATTGGCACACTGCCAATTGACAACTGATAATATAGATCTGAAAAAGATACTTGACAGGTCACCTGACCACCTGACCAATGATAACAGACAACTGATTACTGTCAGACTTACACTCTGTCAACTGATGTATAACAATTGGTACCATTATGGTGTCTTGTGATTACACAAACACACACACACCTGTGTGGGAGTCATTTTAACAGTAAAGTCTCAAGACTGATAATTGTAGGAGTTTACACACATTAAACAATATGCAAAGATGCATACAGCTCTTATGGGAAAGTTTAGTGGTGACGGTTTATCCTACAACTGCAGTAGCAATGAAAACTACTGTCCCAATGAACCATCAGAATTACATTCAGTTTCTTCACATTAACCGAGCGAGTCAGTGCGGTGTCACCATATGGAAGGAGACTGGAGTCTACACTTTACATCGCCAGCACTGTTGGAGCTCATTAGAGTTCATGCTGAAATAATATGCTAGGAAATTACTGTTATTATATTGGACATTGTGTGACTCCTGACAAGCAGAGGTTTCAGTTCATAATGTGCAGCCTTCCTGCTGCTCAATGGCTATTCCAACTAATGGCACACTTTTACACTTCATCTAACACCACAGCAACACAGGCTGAATATATATGGTGAGTTGCCTGTATCTGTGAACTTTAAATTAAACAAACACGTTATTTAATCACTAATAATTAAATGTTTGTTGCATTTATAGCCCAGTACTATATTTCTACACCGAGGAACTCAGCTGTTAGTAGTTTTTACTGAAATATAAACCTTAATATTGAAACCAATGTCAGGGAATGTTTGAAAAAAAAAAAAAAAACTTTTGCACATTTTGGGTTTTTAAACTGCAGGATTGCGAGGACCAACAGTTTGTGATGTACGTGTTCACTGTTGTGATTCTCAGGAACACTGTGAGTTCAGCCAGGGGACTGTGACTGATCTGCTCTTCTTGCTTCTATAGATGTTCTAAGGCACAGTTCAGCTCTGTGAATTTTGGCTTCAAGCAAACAACAACGGTCTCCTTTGAAATTCACAAAAAAAAAAAAAGTTTTCTTTTTGTGAATCTAATGTGTATATACCAGGGGCAGAAAATTTCTACTTCTAGGCAGTAGGATTAAAGACAGAACTTCGGGGAAGAAATAGTGTTGTTTTGTCCTGGACCAATGCTCTTCACCTAGTGAAATCAGAAACTGGACGTAAAAATGTATTGCTTGCTTAATGACTTCATATAAACAAACAGATTCAACATGCATAAAAAATGTGTATTTGTTATGTTTAGCACAGTCCAGTACATATTTATCTTTTTACCTGAAAGGCTCTGGAATGTCAGGCCAGTTGGTCGGGTTATGGGAGAGATAACAAATTAACTGGTCTTTGGATACACACTTAGGAAAACGGATGTCACCTCACAGCACTTAACTGGGTTCAATAACACGTAGGCAGCAGGGATGTTACATGTGTGTGTATCTATGTGTGTGAATGTTATGTATTACCAATGTAACAATGAACTATTATTTTTCCCCAAGAATATTTTCTTCTTCCTATTATATTATTGTTATTATTACAATTTTTATTATTAGCATATTTCCCAATCACGCCAACTTATTATTTCTATTTCAGTTCCCGTCCTCTATCAACACATTTCCTGTAGCGACAAGCTCTGTGTAGTGTTTGTTGTGTTCTTTCCTACTTTGTTTCATTCCAATCTGAGTTTGGTGTTCTCCACCAAAATAGATCCACTTGTTTCTCATTTGTCCTGGTTGCCATGTGTATGCAAACCCCTTGTTTTCACTCAGGTTTGTTGGTCATTTCTTCTATATACCAGTTCTTGTCATCTGCCCACAGCCAATCATTTGCTCCCTGTCCCACTTCCATTTTTATTCCTGCTTCCTGTACTTATCATG